>NC_045440.1:110453480-110460379 GCF_002776525.5 Piliocolobus tephrosceles | reverse complement strand
CCCCTCCCCATGATAGGCCCCGGTGTGTGATGTTCCCCTTCCCGAGTCCAAGTGATCTCATTGTTCAGTTCCCACCTATGAGCGAGAACATGCGGTGTTTGGTTTTCTGTTCTTGTGATAGTTTGCTAAGAATGATGGTTTCCAGCTGCATCCATGTCCCTACAAAGGATGCAAACTCATCCGTTTTTATGGCTGCATACTATTCCATGGTGTATATGTGCCACATTTTCTTAATCCAGGCTGTCACAGATGGACATCTGGGTTGATTCCAAGTCTTTGCTATTGTGAATAGTGCCGCAATAAACATACTTGTGCATGTGTCTTTGTAGTAGAATAATTTATAATCCTTTGGGTATATACCCAGTAGTGGGATGGCTGGGTCATATGGTACATCTAGTTCTAGATCCTTGAGGAATTGCCATACTGTTTTCCATAATGGTTGAACTAGTTTACAATCCCAGCAACAGTGTAAAAGTGTTCCTATTTCTCCACATCCTCTCGAACACCTGTTGTTTCCTGATCCTTTAATGATTGCCATTCTAACTGGTGTGAGATGGTATCTCATTGTGGTTTTGATTTGCATTTCTTTGATGGCGAGTGATGATGAGCATTTTTTCATGTGTCTGTTGGCTGTATGAATGTCTTCTTTTGAGAAATGTCTGTTCATATCCTTTTCCCACTTTTGGATGGGGTTGTTTGTTTTTTTCTTGTATATTTGTTTGAGTTCTTTGTAGATTCTGGATATTAGCCCTTTGTCAGATGAGTAGATTGCAAAAATTTTCTCCCATTCTGTAGGTTGCCTGTTCACTCTGATGGTAGTTTCCCTTGCTGTGCAGAAGCTCTTTAGTTTAATTAGATCCCATTTGTCAATTTTGGCTTTTGCTGCCATTGCTTTTGGTGTTTTAGACATGAAGTCCTTACCCATGCCTATGTCCTGAATGGTACTACCTAGATTTTTTTCTAGGGTTTTTATGGTATTAGGTCTAACATTTAAGTCTCTAATCCATCTTGAATTAATCTTCGTATAAGGAGTAAGGAAAGGATCCAGTTTCAGCTTTCTACTTATGGCTAGCCAATTTTCCCAGCACCATTTATTAAATAGGGAATCCTTTCCCCATCTCTTGTTTCTCTCAGGTTTGTCAAAGATCAGATGGCTGTAGATGTGTGGTATTATTTCTGAGGACTCTGTTCTGTTCCATTGGTCTATATCTCTGTTTTGGTACCAGTAACCATGCTGTTTTGGTTACTGTAGCCTTGTAGTATAGTTTGAAGTCAGGTAGCGTGACGCCTCCAGCTTTGTCCTTTTGACTTAGGATTGTCTTGGCAATGCGGGGTCTTTTTTGGTTCCATATGAACTTTAAAGCAGTTTTTTCCAATTCTGTGAAGAAACTCATTGGTAGCTTGATGGGGATGGCATTGAGTCTATAAATAACCTTGGGCAGTATGGCCATTTTCACGATATTGATTCTTCCCATCCATGAGCATGGTATGTTCTTCCATTTCTTTGTGTCCTCTTTTATTTCACTGAGCAGTGGTTTGTAGTTCTCCTTGAAGAGGTCCTTTACATCCCTTGTAAGTTGGATTCCTAGGTATTTTATTCTCTTTGAAGCAATTGTGAATGGAAGTTCATTCCTGATTTGGCTCTCTGTTTTTCTGTTACTGGTGTATAAGATTGCTTGTGATTTTTGCACATTAATTTTGTATCCTGAGACTTTGCTGAAGTTGCTTATCAGCTTAAGGAGGTTTTGGGCTGAGACGATGGGGTTTTCTAAATACACAATCATGTCATCTGCAAACAGGGACAATTTGACTTCTTCTTTTCCTAACTGAATACCCTTGATTTCTTTCTCTTGCCTGATTGCCCTAGCCAGAACTTCCAACACTATGTTGAATAGGAGTGGTGAGAGAGGGCATCCCTGTCTTGTGCCAGTTTTCAAAGGGAATTTTTCCAGTTTTTGCCCATTCAGTATGATATTAGCTGTGGGTTTGTCATAAATAGCTCTTACTATTTTGAGGTACGTTCCATCAATACCGAATTTATTGAGCATTTTTAGCATGAAGGGCTGTTGAATTTTGTCAAAAGCCTTTTCTGCATCTATTGAGAGAGTCATGTGGTTTTTGTCTTTGGTTCTGTTTATATGCTGGATTACGTTTATTGATTTGCGTATGTTGAACCAGCCTTGCATCCCAGGGATGAAGCCCACTTGATCATGGTGGATACGCTTTTTGATGTGCTGCTGGATTCGGTTTGCCAGTATTTTATTGAGGATTTTTGCATCGATGTTCATCAGGGATATTGGTCTAAAATTCTCTTTTTTTGTTGTGTCTCTGCCAGGCTTTGGTATCAGGATGATGTTGGCCTCATAAAATGAGATAGGGAGGATTCCCTCTTTTTCTATTGATTGGAATAGTTTCAGAAGGAATGGTACCAGCTCCTCCTTGTACCTCTGGTAGAATTCAGCTGTGAATCCATCTGGTCCTGGACTTTTTTTGGTGGGTAGGCTATTAATTGTTGCCTCAATTTCAGAGCCTGCTATTGGTCTATTCAGGGATTCAACTTCTTCCTGATTTAGTCTTGGGAGAGTGTAAGTGTCCAGGAAATTATCCATTTCTTCTAGATTTTCTAGTTGATTTGTGTAGAGGTGTTTATAGTATTCTCTGATGGTAGTTTGTATTTCTGTGGGGTCGGTGGTGATATCCCCTTTATCATGTTTTATTGCATCTATTTGATTCCTCTCTCTTTTCTTCTTTATTAGTCTTGCTAGCGGTCTGTCAATTTTGTTGATCTTTTCAAAAAACCAACTCCTGGATTCATTGATTTTTTGGAGGGTTTTTTGTGTCTCTATCTCCTTCAGTTCTGCTCTGATCTTAGTTATTTCTTGCCTTCTGCTAGCTTTTGAGTGTGTTTGCTCTTGCCTCTCTAGTTCTTTTAATTGTGATGTTAGAGTGTCAATTTTAGATCTTTCCAGCTTTCTCTTGTGGGCATTTAGTGCTATAAATTTCCCTCTACACACTGCTTTAAATGTGTCCCAGAGATTCTGGTATGTTGTATCTTTGTTCTCATTGGTTTCAAAGAACATCTTTATTTCTGCTTTCATTTCGTTATGTACCCAGTAGTCATTCAGGAGCAGGTTGTTCAGTTTCCATGTAGTTGAGCGGTTTTAATTGAGTTTCTTAGTCCTGAGTTCCAGTTTGATTGCACTGTGGTCTGAGAGACAGTTTGTTATAATTTCTGTTCTTCTACATTTGCTCAGGAGTGCTTTACTTCCAATTATGTGGTCAATTTTGGAATAAGTGCAATGTGGTGCTGAGAAGAATGTATATTCTGTTGATTTGGGGTGGAGAGTTCTATAGATGTCTATTAGGTCCGCTTGGTGCAGAGATGAGTTCAATTCCTGGATATCCTTGTTAACTTTCTGTCTCGTTGATCTGTCTAATGTTGACAGTGGAGTGTTGAAGTCTCCCATTATTATTGTATGGGAGTCTAAGTCTCTTTGTAAGTCTCTAAGGACTTGCTTTATGAATCTGGGTGCTCCTGTATTGGGTGCATATATGTTTAGGATAGTTAGCTCTTCCTGTTGAACTGATCCCTTTACCATTATGTAATGGCCTTCTTTGTCTCTTTTGATCTTTGATGGTTTAAAGTCTGTTTTATCAGAGACTAGGATTGCAACCCCTGCTTTTTTTTATTCTCCATTTGCTTGGTAGATCTTCCTCCATCCCTTTATTTTGAGCCTATGTATGTCTCTGCATGTGAGATGGGTCTCCTGAATACAGTAGACTGATGGGTCTTGACTCTTTATCCAGTTTGCCAGTCTGTGTCTTTTAATTGGAGCATTTAGTCCATTAACATTTAAGGTTAATATTGTTATGTGTGAACTTGATCCTGCCATTATGATATTAACTGGTTATTTTGCTCATTAGTTGATGCAGTTTCTTCCTAGCCTCGATGGTCTTTACATTTTGGCATGTTTTTGCAATGGCTGGTACCGGTTGTCCCTTTCCATGTTTAGGGCTTCCTTCAGGGTCTCTTGTAAGGCAGGCCTGGTGGTGACAAAATCTCTAAGCATTTGCTTATCTGTAAAGGATTTTATTTCTCCTTCACTTATGAAACTTAGTTTGGCTGGATATGAAATTCTGTGTTTAAAATTCTTTTCTTTAAGAACGTTGAATATTGGCCCCCACTCTCTTCTGGCTTGTAGAGTTTCTGCCGAGAGACCTGCTGTTAGTCTGATGGGCTTCCCTTTGTGGGTAACTCGACCTTTCTCTCTGGCTGCCCTTAAGATTTTTTCCTTCATTTCAACTTTGGTGAATCTGGCAATTATGTGTCTTGGAGTTGCTCTTCTGGAGGAGTATCTTTGTGGCGTTCTCTGTATTTCCTGAATTTGAATGTTGGCCTGCCCTAATAGGTTGGGGAAGTTCTCCTGGATGATATCCTGAAGAGTATTTTCCAACTTGCTTCCATTCTCCCCCTCACTTTCAGGCACCCCAATCAGATGTAGATTTGGTCTTTTTACATAATCCCATACTTCTTGCAGGCTTTGTTCATTTCTTTTTCTTCTTTTTTCTTTTGGTTTCTCTTCTCGCTTCATTTCATTGATTTGATCCTCCATCGCTGATACTCTTTCTTCCAGTTGATCGAGTTGGTTACTGAAGCTTGTGCATTTGTCACGTATTTCTCATGTCATGGTTTTCATCTCTGTCATTTCGTTTATGACCTTCTCTGCATTAATTAGTCTAGCTGTCAATTCTTCCACTCTTTTTTCAAGATTTTTAGTTTCTTTGTGCTGGGTACGTAATTCCTCCTTTAGCTCTGAGAGGTTTGATGGACTGAAGCCTTCTTCTCTCATTTCGTCAAAGTCATTCTCTGACCAGCTTTGATCCGTTGCTGGCGATGAGCTGCGCTCCGTTGCAGGGGGAGATGCACTCTTATTTTTTGAATTTCCAGCTTTTCTGCCTTGCTTCTTCCCCATCTTCGTGGTTTTATCTGCCTCTGGTCTTTGATGATGGTGACATACTGATGGGGTTTTGGTATAGGTGTTCTTCCTGTTTGATAGTTTTCCTTCTAATAGTCAGGACCTTCAGCTGTAGGTCTGTTGGAGATTGCTTGAGGTCCACTCCAGACCCTGTTTGCCTGGGTATCAGCAGCAGAGGTTGCAGAAAATAGAATATTGCTGAACAGCGAGTGTACCTGTCTGATTCTTACTTTGGAAGCTTCCTCTCAGGGGTGTACTCCACCCTGTGAGGTGTGGGGTGTCAGACTGCCCCTAGTGGGGGATGTCTCCCAGTTAGGCTACTCAGGGGTCAGGGACCCACTTGAGCAGGCAGCCTGCCCCTTCTCAGATCTCAACCTCCGTGTTGGGAGATCCACTGCTCTCTTCGAAGCTGTCAGACAGAGTCGTTCACGTCTGCACCAGCCTCTGCTGCTTCCCCTGTTATTTTTTAGCTGTGCCCTGTCCCCAGAGGTGGAGTCTACAGAGACAGGCAGGTTTCCTTGAGCTGCTGTGAGCTCCACCCAGTTCGAGCTTCCCAGCGGCTTTATTTACCTACTTAAGCCTCAGCAATGGCGGGCGCCCCTCCCCTAGCCTCGCTGCTGCCTTGTGGTTAGATCCCCGCAGACTGCTGTGTTAGCAAGGAGGGAGGCTCCGTGGGCGTGGGACCCTCCCGGCCAGGTGTGGGGTATATTCTCCTGGTGTGCCCGTTTGCTTACAGTGCAGTATTGGGATGGGAGTTACCCGATTTTCCAGGTGCTGTGTGTCTCAGTTCCCCTGGCTAGGAAAAGGGATTCCCTTCCCCATTGTGCTTCCCAGGTGAGGCGATGCCTCGTCCTGCTTCAGCTCTCGCTGGTCAGGCTGCAGCAGCTGACCAGCACCGATTGTGCGGCACTCCCCAGTGAGATGACCCCAGTACCTCAGTTGAAAATGCAGAATTCACCAGTCTTCTGTGTTGCTCGCACTGGGAGTTGGAGACTGGAGCTGTTCCTATTCGGCCATCTTGCTCCGCCCCCCCCGATACTTTTTTTTCTTACTGCATTTGACTTCTTGATACAATAGTCTACAACCCATATTCCTATTTTGTGAAGGTAATATCTTTTGTAATGTTTTTTCCTCCCTTCAATATGGGTTCCAGTGAAGAATTACATATTGTACTTAGTTGTCCTATCTCTTTAAGCCTCCTTTTATCTAAAAAAAAATTTAACTTTTATCTTTCATGACACTGATATTTTCATAGTATATATCACTTATTTTTATAAAAATGATATTCAGTTTCAATGTGTCTGATAGTGTCCTGTGATTATATTCAGATTGTCTCTCCAGCCTGAATATTACAAAGATGATGTTGCTGCCTTCTTTTGTTGTTATATTCAAAAGCACATGATGTCCAGCCATTCCTCACTCCTAATATTAAGCTTAAGATGATGTGTTAATGACATACTTAAGGAAAAACCTTGCACCTACAAGTGACTGTGGGAAGACACTATGGACCATGTAAATATCCTGTTCCTCAGACAACCCACTATCCAAAAAGGTTTATTATCTATTAATTCTTGCCTGAACAGAACTACTATCACATTTGAAAATTCTGATTTTAAAAAGAACTTCCATTACTTTCTACTTAAGTACTCATAAGTATGTGTATGTTACTTGAAAATTTTATATTTGTTTTAATAGGAAAACATATTTATTGAATATATTGTTCTCTATTTCTTTCTGTCTCTCCCTCTCCCTGTCTCTCCCTCTCCCTGTCTCTCCCTCTCCCTGCCTCTCCCTTTCCCTGCCTCTCACCACCCACCTGCTCTCACTGCTCACTATGCTCCCACCAATCTCCCCTCCTGGCTCCCTCCCAGTTCTCTCCCTTCCCCCGCTGCCCTCCCTTCCCCCGCTGCCCTCCCTTCCCCC
>NC_045440.1:110401130-110453470 GCF_002776525.5 Piliocolobus tephrosceles | reverse complement strand
TCCCTTCCCCCGCTGCCCTCCCTTCCCCCGCTGCCCTCCCTTCCCCCTCCTTCCTTCCTCCCGCAACTATTCCCCAGACTCTGTGTGGGAACTCCAACCTCACATTTCTCCTTGGCATTTCTTAGCAGAGTCTCTCTGCAGGAGGCCTGCCCTGTGGCAGGCTTCTGCCTGGGCACCAGGATTTTCCTTACATCCTGTAAAATGTAAGTGAAAGTTGTCAAGCCTCCTTCACTCTTAAATTATGTGTGCATCCTGACTTAACACCATATGGATGCCACCAAGGTTTATGGTGGTTTGTGCTCTCCAAAATAGCCCAAGCCATACCTGATGCCCTTTGAGCCACAGCTGGAGCTACAGTAGTGGTGATATGGGGAGCTGTGTCCCAAGGTGGCACTGAACAACTCCCTGAGCCTGGGTCCCAAAATCATTCAGTCCTCCTAGGCCTCTGGACCTGTCAAGGGAGGAGCTGTCTTGAAGATTTCTGAATTGCCTTCAAGGCCTTTTCCCTATTTTCTTGACTATTGGCACTTGGCTCTCTTTTAGTAGTGCAGATCTCTCTAGCAAGTTGTTGTTGAGCAGCCAACTTGTATTCCTCTCCTGAAAATGCTTTTTCTTCTCTATCACATGGCCAGGTAGCAAATTTCCTGAATTTTATGCTGTACTTCCCTTTTAAATACAGGTTCCAACTGTAAGTCATTTCTTGGCTCCCATATCTTATCTTAGGCTACTAGAAGCAGCCATGTCACTTCTTGAATGTTTTGCTGCTTAGAAATTTATTCTGCCAGATACCCTAAGTTATCACTCTTACATTCAAACTTCCACAGCCCTAGGGCATAAAGGTAGTGCAACCACATTATCTGCTAGGGCATAACAAATAGTGACCTTTGTTCCAATTCCCAATAAATTCCTCATTTCACTGAGACCTTATCAGCCTGGGCCTTCGCTGTTTATATTTCCATCAGCATTTCGGTCACAGTCACCTAAGTCTCTAAGAAGTTCCAAAATTTCCCTCATCTTCCTGTCATCTTTTGAGTCCTCACAACTCTTCCAACTTCTGCCTGTTATAAAGTTTCAAAGCTGCTCCACATCTTCAGGTATGTTACAGCAATGCCCCACACTCAGTACCAATTTTCTGTGTTAATCTCTTCATGTTGCAATAAAGGAATACCTAAGACTGGGTAATGTATAAAGAAAAGAGGATTATTTTGGCTCATTATTCTGCAGGCTATATAGGAAGCTGGGTGCCAGCATCTGCTTCTGGTGAGGCCTCAGGAAGTTGACAATCATGGCAGAAGACAAATGGAACGTATGTGTCACAAGGCAAGAGAAGGAGAAAGAGAAGAGGAGGAAGTCCTAGACTCTTTTAAACAATCAGATCTCACATGAACTCAGTAAAAAATCGTTTATTACCATGAGGACGTCACTAAGACATTCATGAGGGATCTGCCCCTATGACCCAAACACCTCCCACTAGGCTCCTCACCTCCAATATTGGAGGTCACATTTCAACAAGAGATTTGGAGAGGACAAAAAATCCAAACCATATCACAAGGGAACCTGTGGAGGGATTATAGCTCTGAGATCCAGGACCCTAATGACACTAGTGCATGAGTTGCAGCTATCTCTACTGCCATGTTGGTAACAGAATGTATGGTATGGATGATTTTGAAGCAGCCATGGAGCCAATAATGGGAGCACTGGCATTGGAGAAGCTCCATGCTTGGAGCAGGATCTAGCTGTCTGTCGCATGTGAGCTGGTGTTGAGCATGGGCAGGTGCAGCAAGTACTTGGTTACAGTCTTGTGGTGTGAACTAGCTCATTATGGAAATGACTTTGTTGTCTGAGATGTAGGTTGGTGTTTGGCCCAGTACAGTCATAGAACTTGGATCTGGACTATGAGAACTCATGGAGTTGCTGAAGCTTAGGGGTCAAAGCATGCAAGGGGTTGGTAGAAGTGGCAACTGCTTTCCCAAAGCAGCTCAAAAGAGTGACCACTTAATAGGTGGACAAGGAGTGTGGAGCTCTATGGAATTTCCTGGCAGGAATGGCTGCTGCTTATCTCAGTGATAAAATGTGCTGGTATCCTCTGGAGAGCAGGCCACTGGAGACCAGTGGTTCCCACTGTGTGGCTGACACTGATAGCTTTCACCTTTCTTCTTTGCTTCTAGAAATCTCCTGCTGTCTCAGATATGCCAATCTCACCAGCAGTCCTTTCTGTGTAGATACTCTCCTTTTCTTGCTCCACTCTGTTGCTGCAGATTCTTTTATGGGTCAGGGAGCTTTCCCAAGGCTATTTTCATATGTAAATGGATCTTTTTGTTATGTCAAGACATGAAGGTTGATATCTCCTACTCTAACATCTTGGTGACATCACTCCTTTGGTCATTTTCATATTCTCAGCAACACTGTCTCCCATTTGACAAGAACCAAAAAATCATGGATGGAACTGACTTACACTTCAGTTGTCTCTCAATTTGTTTTCAAATTGCCAAATCTAATCACATGGTATTAGCAATGATCAGGTTCGAACACTCTTAGCAGCAAGATGCAAGCAATTTTCTGGAAAAGACTAAAAAAAATTTTTAAGGACATATATGTTTTTATTCACTTATTGGCTATCAGTCAGTAGCACCATTTTCCTAGGATAATAGAACAAAATTAAAAGCAGATATATTAATAAAACTCTAAATCTCTTTCAACAATGCTTGCTTTATGGCCTGTATCTGAGAGAAATTTACCCCTAAGCATTGAATAAGGAAAAAGATTCCTACTTTCTGTAAAGGTGTGATTCCCCTACTCATATCTAAAGTACAGTCAATCACCCATTTATCTTTTCTAAGGAGGAAAAATATCTATATTACTCATATATTACATTGATAGTATTTCTATCAATGAGGAACAAATAATTCTTTGTTTCCCTTTCTAAAGTGCTGCCCAAAGAAAGTAATACATTTACTGTTGGAAGTCACTGGGAAAGCAAATAAAAATTAAAATCTTGATTGAAACCCAGATGTTGAAAAATCCGTGGCCAAATTCCAGGGCAAAAATCTATAAATTTCAGGGGTACAGATGCCAAAGAAATGTAATGTAAAAACTAGTGTTGACAGGGAACCAGCAGGGCAAGATCATAGGAAGCAAAAAGCATGTAATTAGATATTTGATCTGTGACATGTTACAGTTAAGTCAAAATGATGTGAACCAAGTTATGTCACAGTTTGAAAGGCTTACAATGAAGCCAAAAGTAAAGAACAAAAGGATTACATGGACAAAGGATCCAAAGCAGTAAATAAACCAAGACATGTTCTTGACGCAGACTAACATCTCTACTGGTGAGGGCCTGGGGGTTACCGTGTCAAGAACAATCACATCTGAGCATAACCTTTACAAATTTATAGCTATACAAGTACTCTACGTATACATACATACGTATGTTGTATATCCAGGCATTCTCTGTTTCAGTAAATCCGACGCAAGCAGTTTTTCCTCCAGGCTGAAGGATAGCTGTTTCTTTAGGTAACACTGGAATAAGTTATGTGCTTTGTATCCTGATATACTAGGCAGTAACATGCTTTCAATGTAAGAGACTCCTGGGATCAAACAAGGGAGGATAACAAATTTACTCCACCCACCTCCACTCACAGGCATTGAGTCATCCCCCGGGAAGGAGGACAGCTTTTCCCACATTGTCTTTTTCCCCACTCTCTCCTTTCACTCTTTTACATTTGAGTAAGTTACATATTGGTAATTGGATTCTTTTGTTTATTCCTAAAGTCTTGGTTTTGAAGTTCTAGCTCTGGGTAGACATGGCCTCTGTAAACATCCTACCTGGCTTGACAATTTGGAGTTTGATCCAATATCATTTAAATCCAGCCTCCTTTCTCCTAACACCAAGCATCTGTTCTCCATCTCTAGAGGTTAAAACAACAGGAGCTGCTTTCTTCTCCAAACATACTGAGGTTTTGACAGTATAACTTTTTTTTTCAGAGCTACACCTGACTTAATAAAACAACTGTCTATTTGGAGACAGTAGAGTTGAAAGAATACTTGGCTTCTAACTTCCCATGGACATTGAGTCACTGTTTCAAACTACAAACCCATTGTTGACAGTAACTATTTTAAAAACAAAACTGTTATATGCACTTGTGAGCTCAGTTTCAGATACTTTCTTTAAAAGTAAACTTTTACATTATTTTATAGGAAATACAGCCAATACAGGTAGGTATGGACATAGGATGCATCATTTGCTAGTAAAACAAAATACATGTGATCCATTTTATCCCACCTTATATTTCCCTTCACTTTCATTTGTAATGTCTTCATTTATTGTGTCTCTCATTTGTAGTACTGACTC
Source organism: Piliocolobus tephrosceles (assembly GCF_002776525.5). Taxonomy (NCBI): domain Eukaryota; kingdom Metazoa; phylum Chordata; class Mammalia; order Primates; family Cercopithecidae; genus Piliocolobus; species Piliocolobus tephrosceles. The sequence goes on along the minus strand of NC_045440.1, from coordinate 110,449,119 downwards.
TGTAATAGTAGTAAATACCAATTTTTTAAGAAAATAAAAAAGGAAGTAACTTAAAAATGGAAATATTATAGTTTCTTTTCTATAATCTAGTAAAGGCTCTGCTGCTGTTTTATCTGTAGGAATTTATTCAGCTCAAACACCAGTGTTTTACAAGATCACAGTTTGAGAACTATCATGAAACTATCTGATACTACGATAATAACCTACTCTTGTTCCATATCTCCATGATTTGGATGCAACTGGTTCCTACAGCCAGTCTCTACACGGATTGCAAAAAGCCTAAACAAAGAGCAATTTTGAGACCCCAGTGTAGTTCATATTTTATTGAAAGTTAAAACTCTAATCTATGGCCTCTTGTGGATACAGGGCCCCAGGGAAATAGGTTTTGTTTGTGTGTTTTTTTGTTTGTATTGGTTTTTAGTGAAGGACAGTCACAACTGTGAAGGAAATAGGATTTTAAAAGAATTTCTATCCTGAGGAGATATCTCTCAGCAGCTCTTAGTCCAAACAATAGTATACTTCCTCCCAAAATGTATTCAAAAAAGTATTTCAGGCCTGGTGCAGTGGCTTACACCTGTAACCCCAGCACTTTGGGAGGCCAAGGCAGGTGGATCACTTGAGGTCAGGAGTTTGAGACCAGCCTGGCCAATATGCTGAAACCTCGTTTCTACTAAAAATACAAAATTAACTAAGCGTGGTGGCACATGCCTGTAATCCCAGCTACTAAGGAGGCTGAGGCAGGAGAATCATTTGAGCCCGGGAGGTGGAGATTGCAGTGAGCCAAGATCATGCCACTGCACTCCAGCCTGGGTGAAAAAGCAAGACTCCATCTCAAAAAAGAAAAAAATCAGTCATTCTTGTTACTTGAGAGCATCTGGAAGGAGGAGTACAAGAGAACTGTGCATTGTGCAACTCCCTTTTGCATTGATTTGAGCAATAGTAGATAAAAAGAGAAGTGGCAGTAGAATTACAAGTGACAGGACCCATGACGTTCAGACAGAAAGCATCTTTCCTTTACAGGCTGAGATTTGAACAACTGCAGGAAAGCATCTTCTGTTCTCAACAATGAGCCCTAGATACATAATACAAAAGCAAACTATGTGAGTTAGAGGCAGAAACAGAACTAAGATAAAGACTTAAACAGACCAAGATTCAAATACATTATTCTAAACATACCCAGGTAGGGACTTCCCCAGGAACAAGAAAATGGGCGATAAATAGCTTTCTACTCCAGAACCTGTTCAGATAATTGGGTAGCAGTTGCTGGAGTGCGGTTAGGAAATCTCACCTGATTTCATTCTATGTAAGTTCCATGTTTGAGCCCAATGGCTGTCCGTAGGTGGAAGAGACTTAAAAGGTAACACTTGTGTACAGGCGGGGTGGCTCAGGCCTGTAATCACAGCACTTTGGGAGGCCGAGGCTGGTGAATCACAAGGTCAGGAGATCGAGACCATCCTGGCTAACACATTGAAACCCCATTTCTACTAAAAATACACACACAAAAAAAAGCCGGGCGTGGTGGTGGGCACCTGTAGTCCCAGCTACTTGGGAGGCTGGGGCAGAAGACTGGTGTGAACTGGGGAGGCGGAACTTGCAGTGAGCTGAGATGGTGCCACTGTACTCCAGCCTGGGTGACAGAGCGAGACTCTGTCTCCAAAAAAAAAAAAAAAAAAGTAACACTTGTGCTATAGGTTTATAACCCAAGCCTAGAAAAGTACTGCATACAGCCTGCAAGCAATTATGTATTTAGGCCTCTGTTGACTATAAATAGAATATTTTAAAGAATGGATTTTATATATCAAACAATTCTTTTGTTGATGTTATAAAGTATCAAGTAGAAAACCTTGTTCAGACCTCATTTAGGAAGGGCATGTGAATGAGAAGGCTCCACATGAAACTGCAGTTACCAACATGGGTCACTGACAGATTTACAGAAATGACTCCATCACAGGGAAACATGCCTATTGAAACAAGTCAGTAAGTGGTCTCCTTTTGAAATGTGTCTAAAAAGAGCCCAAATGTTTAAAAGGCAGCATGTAGCAAGAAAATACACATAACTGCGTCTTTAAGACATACATTTAAGGCCGGGCGCGGTGTCTCAAGCCTGTAATCCCAGCACTTTGGGAGGCCCAGACGGGCGGATCACGAGGTCAGGAGTTCGAGACCATCCTGGCTAACACGGTGAAACCCCGTCTCTACTAAAAAATACAAAAAGCTAGCCGGGCGAGGTGGCTGGTGCCTGTAGTCCCAGCTGCTCGGGAGGCTGAGGCAGGAGAATGGCATAAACCCGGGAGGCGGAGCTTGCAGTGAGCTGAGATCCGGCCACTGCACTCCAGCCTGGGTGACAGAGCGAGACTCAGTCTCAAAAAAAAAAGACATACATTTAATATTTCTGAAGTCAGTAATATTATGACATTGATGTAGTGATAGGTTTTTGCTGAACCACTGAATTGGTAATTAAACTGACCTGTTACAAATTATGATACCTTAAAACTGGGAACATGACAGTAGTTTCATCATGCTATCAAAACATTAAGTCCAGCATTTATCCTGGTATCTTTAAACAGGAAGCTGATTAACCTAAACTTAGGTGATCTGTATAAGCCTGTGATTCAGAAAGTGATTGAGGTGCTGTGGTGGAGAAAATCCAGATGACCTGGATCTCATTTCTGGCTCCATGCTACATGAACTTAAGAATCTAGTCTTATTGATAGTAAGCTTTGATTAGATTATATCTGTGAGCTCTGCCAAATCTAATCTTGGTTTTTATTAGTAAGCTTCAATATATCCATAATACAAGAAGAATTGATATTTATAACAAATCATTTATAATTCAAAATATAAATAGATAAATTATGAAGGATTAAACTCAGTATAATCTTAATGCTAGATATATATTTTCACCTTTAAATTGCCCATCTACTTATAGAGAATGAGCTTTTTCTTAAATAGAATCTGCTATTAACTATTTAACTCTTTATTCAATCTGGTTAAATAAGGTAAAATTTATTTTTTAGATATAAATTTGATACAAGCATGGACTACTACATAAAACAGGTGATATTTAAATTATTATTTCTAAGTAAAAATTAAGTAGGCATATAGCATCATCATAGATTAATCACTAAGTTATATTTAAGCCACTTTTCATTCAAATTAAGAATATGTTCAAGAAGAAACAGATATCAACATTAGAATATATTCATTATACATAAGAAAACACAAAGGACTATCGCTAGAGCATTTAGCAAATTTAATCCCCAAATCTGAAATTTATAGCTCTATCTCAATATGCTTATCAGGGACTGTAGTAATAGCTTGGTTTTTAATCCCTAAATTACATTAAACCTATAAGCATCACTTAGCAGAAAAACATCACTAACGTAGAATTGAAGCTCATATTGTTATTTGGAGGGGCTTAGATTTAGTAACTTTTTGTAAAAGCTCCAGGAAGACTAAAATAGAAATATTGGCATGGGATATACCACTTATTTGCCTGCTTTAAAAATAGATGTTTGTGACAAAGTTTATTGACATGGAAAAGAACATTAATGATACCAAATTCTCAGTTAGAAATCTTGAAAAATTCATTTCTCTGAATTAAATACCAGTTGCACGTTGTCTCTCACCAATGACCATTTCAAATCATGTTTTAGCAACACTGGTGCATCACAGTCCATAATATGTTTTCATTCCAAGCACAAACAGTTGTACTTGGAAAATATTAGTAATGTCCCAAAACTCCTTTTAAACAGACATTGCAAAATTATGAGACAGTCCAACAAGGAGATTCTTAAAAGAAATGTGAATAATATTATATTTACAAAAAGTTTGATATGGAGAAAACATGACAATCTCATGTCAATGAAAATTTGTAGTACAAAGCTGTATGTATAGAATAATGTTCACCATATATAACATCTATAAATAAAGTATTACAATGAAAAAATTTTAAATTATTCAAATCAGCTCTGGGCATGACCTTGATTATATTCCTTCTTTTAGTATTTTTAATAGCTTGATTAGCAAGTGAAAATTGTATGTATTCATGGTGTACAGCATGATTTTTTAATTTATGTATACATTGTAGAATGGCTAAATCAAGTAACTTAGGCCATTCATTACATCACATACTTATTTATTTTAGGATAAGAACATTTAGAATATGGTATCTGAGCAATTTTCCAATCTACAGTATACCGTATAAACTGTAGTCATCATGATAACAGATCAGTTGAATTTATTTCTACTAACTGAAATGTTGTATATTTGGCCAAAATCTTTCCAATCTTCCCATTCTCCAACCTCTGGTTAACACCATTTACTCTGTTTTTATGAGTTCAACATTTTATGATTCATATATAAGTGATATCATATGGTTTTTGTCTTTCTATGCCTGGCTTATTTCACTTAATATAATGTTTTCCAGGTTTACCCATGTTGTCATAATGACAGGATTTCATTCCTTTTTATGGCTGAATAGTATTTCATTGTGTATATACACCACATTTTTAAAAATCATTCATCTGTTGATGAACACTTAGGTTGATTCCATATCTTGCCTATTGTGAATAATGCTGCAATGAACACAGGAGTACCTGTGATTTTGGAGTCATCCAAAAATAAAAATAAAAAATAAAAATCATTGCCCAGAAAAATGTCAAAGTTGTTCCCCTATGGTTTCTTCTACTAGTTTTACAATTTCATATCTTACATTTAGATCTTTAATCCATTTTGAGTTGATTTTTTTATATTGTATAAGATATGCATCTAATTTTATTCTTTTGTATGTGGATATTCAGTTTTCCCAGCACCATTTATTGAAGACCCTGCCTTTTCCCCACTGTATGTTCGTGGCATTTTCATTGTAAGTCAATTGACCATAATGTATGTATTTATTTCTGGGTTCTTTATTCTGTTTCTTTGGTCTATGTGCCTGTTTTTATGTCAATACTATGCTTTTCTTCTACTTATATTTTAGGTTCAGGAGGTACATGTGCAGGTGTGTTACATGGGTAAGTTTTGTATTGCTGCAGCTTGGTGTACAAATGATCCCCTCACCAAGGTAGTGAGTATAATACCTGATAGGTAGCCTTCCAACCCCCACCTCTCTCCCACCCTCCCCACTAAAGCAGTCCCACTGTCTGTCGTTTTCATTTCATTTTTGTGTCCATGTGTATTCAATACACAGCTCCTGCTTTTATGTAAGGACATGCAGTATTTGGTTTTCTGTTCCTGTGTTCACTTAGGTTTTGTTAATTTTTTAAAAAATTCTTTATTTGTGTCTGTCTGATGATTTAAAGGAGCGCTCTTCAGGTTCTGAGATTCTTTCCTCAGCTTGGTCTGTTCTGTTGTTAATGCTTCCAACTGTATTTTGAAATTCCTGTAGTGAATTTGTTCATTTCCAAAAGTCCAGTTTAGTTCTTTCTTAAAATGGTTATGTGGTCTTTCAACTCTTCAGATTGTTTTACTGTTTCCCTTGGACTGGGTTTCAACTTCCCTTTGTATCTCTGAGCTTTGTTGCCATCCAGGTGCTGAATTCTATGTCTGATATTTCAACCATTTCAATCTGGTTAAGAACCACTGCTGGGGAGCCCGTATGATCATTTGGAGATAAGAAGTCACTCTGGCTTTTAGAGCTGCCAGAATGCTTGTGCTAGTTGTTTCTCATCTGTGAAGGCTGATGTTTTGTTATCCTTTGGCACTGCTGCCGATGGGGCTTTTTGGATGGGGCTTTTTGTTTTTAAACGCTCTTTATTGCCTTTGAAGTTTTGACCATGGTGCAAGTTGGTATACTGAATGCTTCATTTCTGGGTGCTCTCAGAGGTCCAAGGTTCAGATTTGCCCTACTGGGCTTTGTGCTCTAGGACCTGGGACTAGGTCTGTGGCTTTGTCCTCTTGTCCCTTGAGGTCGAGCCCTGGCTGGGCTGGAGGGGCCAAGGAGCTACCAGACCCACCGGCAACAGCAGTCTCTAGGAGAGGTGGAGGCAGGTGGGTGTAAGTGCTTCAGTGGGGGCTCCATGGAAAGGAAGCACACCCCAGCAGGGGTTATGGGGGCACTGTAGGTGAGCATTCTCTGGCGGGGTGGCAGTGGGGTCACCGGCAGATCCATTCTGGTGGGAGGCTGTCAGCAAAATCACTCCTGTGGGGCAGTGGGGTCCTCTGGCAAAAGCACTATGGTGGATGGCCCCTGCCAAAAGTGCATCAAATTAAGGAGTAGCTGAGGCTGCGCTGCATGCAAGTATAGCCAGGCAGGGACTCTAACAGGGGGCGGGCAGAGAGCAGGCACACAGATCAGACTCCCTCTAGTCCCACAGGATAGACATCCCTGCTATCTCTCCAGGTCTGGCAGATTACACAGGTCAAAGCCTCTCCTTTAGGAGCTGTTCAGGGCCTGGGATGAATCTCAGTGCTTGGCAACCCCACGCACGATTTACAGCATCCTCCCACTTCAATCCTGGTGTCTAGGTCATCTCTCTAACTTCCCTCAGTGCCTTCTCTCAGATGATCTGTTCCAAGGATGCCAGTTTACCCAATATTCTGTTCTATCTGGGTGGAATAAAGTACTCCTGGCTATGTCTAGTGGGCCATCTTGCCTATGTCTCTATATTATGCTGTTCTCATTGCTATCATTTTGTAGTGGATTTTGAAATGAGGTAGTGTGATACTTCTAGCTGTGTTCTTTTCGCTCAAGATTGCTTTGGCTATTCAGGGCCTTTTATGGTTCCATACAAATGATAGAATTGTCCTTAAGGTTTCTTTGAAAATTGTCATTAGAATTTTTGTAGGATTTCATTTAACCTGTAGATCATGTATGGACATTTTAACAATATTAATTCTTCTAATCCGTGAACGTGAGATATCATTCCATTTATTCGTGTCAACTTATTTCATCAATGTTTTATGGTTTTCAATTTATTGGTCTTTCACTTCCTTGGTTAAACTTGTCCCTAAGTATTTTATTTTTGTAGTTATTATAAATGGAATTGATTTATTGATGTCTTTTTGGGATAGTTTGTGTATGAAAACACTGCTGATTTTTGTGTGTTTATTATGGTATCCTAGAACTTTACTGAATTTGTTAGTTTTCAGTTTTTTAGTGACATCTTCAGGGTTTTCTGTATGTGGAATCATGTTGTCTGCAAACGGACATTTTAATTCTATCCTTTTTAATTTGCATGTCTTTTTTTCATAATTGCTCTGGCAAGGACTTCCAGTACCACATTGAATAAAAATGGTGGTAATGGGTATTCTTGTCTTGTTTTGGGGTCTTAAAGGAAAAGTATTAAACTTTTCCCCATTGAGTATGACATTAGCTATGGGCTTGTGGAATGTGGCCTTTATTGGGTTAAGGCACATTCCTTCTATTCTTACTTTGAGAGTTTGTAATCATGAAAAGATGTCAAATTTCATCAAATGTCTTTTCTGAATCTGTTGAGATGATCATATGGCTTTGGCCTTCTTTTTATTTAGGTGGTGTATCACACTTATAGATGTACATATGTTGAACCCTCCTTGCAATCCAGAAATAAGTCTCACCTGATTGCAGTGATTGTAGTGTGTAATGTGCTACTAAAATAGGTTTGCTAGTATCTTGTTGAGGATTTTCACATCTATGTTTATCAGATTTAGTGGCCTGTAATTTTCTTTTCTTGTAATGTGCTTGTCTGGCTTTGGTATCAGGGAAATGCTGACCTTGTAAAATGAGTTTGGAATTATCCTCTCTGTTTAATTTCTTTGGAAGTATTTGCAAAGGATTTCTTTTTTAAAATAGGTGGTAGAATCTGTATGGAAGCCATCAAGTCCTGGACTTTCCTTTAACAGGAGACTTTTTATTACAGATTCAATATCCTACTCATTATTGGTGTCTTCAGATTTTCTATTATGATTCAGTCTTGGTAGGTGAGATGGTTTGGATATTTGTCCTTTCAAAAATCTCATGTTGAAATATGATCCCCAATGTTGGAGGTGGGGCCTAGTAGGAGGTGATTGGGTCATAGGGATGCATCCCTCACAAATGGCTTGGTACCCTCCCCACAGTAATGAGAGTTCTCCCTCTATTAGTTCACACAAAATCTGATTGTTAAAAACAGTCTAGCACTTCTTCATATTTCTTCGTTCCATCTCTAGTTCCTTCTCTCACCATGTGACATGCCTGCACCCTCTTCTCCTTCTTCCATGAGTAAAAGCTTCCTGAGACACTCACCGGAAGTAGATACTGGCACCATGTTTTTTTGTGCAGTCTGCAGAACCGTGAACCAAAATAAACTTATTTATGAATTACCCAGTCTCAGGTATTCCCTTTATAGCAATGTAAAATGGATGAATACAGTAGGTATCATATGTAGGTTTTATATTCCTACAAATTTATCCATTTCTTACAGGTTATTCGATTTGCTGATATGTAATTGTTTATAGTTGTCTGTTACAATCTTTTGTATTTCTATATCTCAGTTGTAATATCTCTCTCATTTCTGATTTTTAAAAATTTGGTTCCTCTTTTTTCTTACTGTAAGGTTTGTTGATTTTGTTTATCTTTGAAACAGTTCTTATTTTTGTTCATCTTTTCTAATGTTTCCTCATATCTGTTTAATTTATTTCTGCTCTGATCTTTATTATTTCCTTCCCCCTACTACTTTAGCTCAGTTTGTTTTCTTCTAATTCCTGGAAGTATAATGCTAAGTTGTCTATTTGGCATATTTATTCTTTTTCAATGTAGGCACGTATTGCTCTAAACATTCCTCTTAGGGCTGCTTTCGTTGCATCCTTTTAGTTTTTGTGTATCGTATGTCCATTTTCATTTCTCTGAAGAAATTTTTTAATTTCTGTTTTTTGACTCATGGGTTGTTTTAGGAGCATGTATAATTTCCATATATTTGTGAATTTTCTGAAGTTCCCCCATTATAGACTTCTAGTGTCATACCATTGTGGTCAGAAAAGGTACTTGATATGATTCAAAAGGTACTTGATATGAATCTTGATATGGTACTTGATATGATTCAAAAGGTACTTGATATGAATCGTCCTTGTTCAATTTGTTATGACTTACACAGAGGCCTATCATATGATCTTTTCTGGAGTGCGTTCCATGTGCACCTAAAAAGAATGTGTATTCTGTTGCTATTGGTTGGATGTTCTATGTATATCTGTTAGGCCAATTTGGTCTAAAGTGCAGCTCAAATCCAATGTTTCCTTATTGATTTCCATCTGAATGGGCTGTCCAGTGTTAAAATCGTGTTATTAAATTCCCTATTACTCTTGTATTGTGGTCTGTCTCTCCCTCCCTCAAATATATTAATATTTGCTTTAAATATTTTTGATATTCTAATGTCAGATATGTATATATTCACTATTTTAATATTCCCGTGATAAATTGACTCATTATCATTATATATTGACTTTATTTGTCTTTTTTAAAGTTTCTCACTTAAACTCTATTCTGCCTTATATGACCATTACTCCTTCAGCTATCTTTTGGTTTCCGTTTGCAGGAAATATTGTCCCTTTCTTCAGTTTCAGTCTATGTGTGTCCTTATAGATGAAGTAGGTCTCTTGTTGGCAGCATGAGTTTGCATCTTGTTTTTTATCCATTCATTTACTCTATGTCTTTTGATTAGAGAATTTAATCCATATACATTCAAGGCAGTATTTGCTTGAATGTAATGACAGGTAAGTATTTGCTACTGATATTCTGTTAATTGTTTTCTGGTTGTTTTGTAGATTCTTTCCTCCTTTCTTCCTCTCTTGCTAACTTCCTTTGTGATTAGATGATTTTCTTCAGTTGTATGCTTTGATTCTTTTTTATCTTTTGTATATTCTCTTTAGGTTTTTGGTGGTTACCATGAGTCTTACATAAAACATGGTATTTATAATATGCTGTTTTAAATGGATAACAACTTAACTTTGATTGCATAAAATAATACCACACTTTTAATCCACCCTTCCCACCTTTTTGTCACAATTTACATCTTTTTTATATTGTATATCCCTTAACAAAGTATTGTAGCTGTTTTTAATAGTTTTGTCTTTAAGCCTTCAACCTAAAGAAATAAATGATATAAGTGATTTACACACCCACCACCATTAAACCCTCACTACAGTATTCCATAAAAGCATTACAGTATTAGGCTATCTTGAAGTTGGCTGAATACTTTCTTTTACCGGTGAGTTTTATATTTTCATATGTTTTTGTGTTACTATTTAGCATTTTTTAATTCAGTTTGAAGAACTCCCTTCATCATTTCTTGTAAGACAGACCTGGTGGTAATAAAATTCCTCAGCTGTTGTTTGGGAAACTTTTAATCTTTCAATTTCTGACATACTGCTTTGCCAAGTATACTATTTTTGGTTGCCCAAATTTTTTTTTTCCTTTATAACACTAAAAATATAATTCCATGCTCTCCTGGCCTATAAGATTTCTCTTGTGAAATGCACTGTTATTGAAACTCATTTTTATGTGATCTGCTTTTTAAAGTTTTGCTGCTTTTCAGCAGTTTGATCATGTCTTAAAGTAGTCTTGTTTGGATTAAATTTCATCGAAGACATTTGACCTTCCTGTACCTACTTTCCTTAGATTTGAAAAATTTTCTGCTGTTATTTCTTTAAATAAGCTTTCTAATACTTTTTCTTAAGCTCCCATACCTAGAACATTTGTTTTTTTGAAGTTATCACATAAATTTCATAGGATTTGTTTATTCTTTTTTACTCTTTTGTTTTTCTCCTGACTATATATTTTTAAATAGCCTGTCTTCGAGTTCATAGATCCTTTATTCTGTTTGATCAACTCTGCTGTGGTTGCTCTCTATTTTACTTTTTCATTTCATTATCTATTTCTGCTTCAGAATTTCTGGGTTTTAAAAAAATATAACTTCAATCTCTTAAATTTCTCATTTTGGTCATGTATTGTTCTCTTGATTTTTTGTTGAATTGTTTTTCTGTATTTTCTTGAAGTTTGCTTAGCTTCCTTAAAAACAAATTATTTTGAATTCTTTGTCAAGCAGGTCATATATCTCCATTTCTCTAGGGTCAGTTACTGCTGCTTTAAAGTAGTCCTTTAGTGAAATGTTTCCCTGATTATTTTTGAACGTTGTGGCCATGTGTTGGTAGTTATGCATTTAAAGTAGACTTATTTTAGTCTTTTAAAACTGGCTTCCTCTGGGAAAGCCCTTCACTAGTTAACCAACCCAGAGATTCTATAAAGGCTGTCTAGTGTGGTCCATAGGCAGACATGCTGCTGGAGCCCTTGGGCAGCCTAAGTTGTGCCTGGGTCAGCAATTTGACTGTAGTGGCCTCTGAATCTATGGCTTTGTGTCTGGAGCTGATAAACAGGCCCTTAGGGTGAGACTGGAGCCTGAATTTACATGGAGCCAGCGTGAGACCTAGGTCTACAGGTACTCCCTGGAACTGGGGTAGGCCGTAAGACTGAGTCTGCAGAGACCATCCAAGCCCTGGGATGGGCCTGGTGCCTGGGTCCACTGGGACAAGTCTGGAACCTGGGTTCATGAGGGCTGGCATGGTGCTAGGGCAGGTCTGGATCCTGAGTTCCTGAGAATAGGCCCATATCCAGGGTCCTTAGCAGCTGGCCTGGAACCTTGATTTACAAGGATGGTCTGGAGCCTTAATTCTTGATGGTTGACCTGGCACCAGGTCCTACTGGAGTGGGCCTGGACCCCGAATCTACTGGAGTTTGGAGCCACAGGAAATAATCTGGAGCCTGGGGCAAGCCTGGTTCTAGGGCAGGTTTAGAGACTGGGACCATAAAGGTAAGCACATGGGATCTGTTCTGGAGGTTAGGTCCAAGAAAGCTGTCCTGAATACTGGATCAAGTTTGCAACCTGGATCCACAGCAGTGGTTCTAGAGCCTGGGTCCATTGGGGGCTAGCCCAGTGCTGGGATCTACTGGGATAGACCTGGCTGGACTTGAGTGTGGGGTTGCAGCAGGCAGCTTGGGAGCTCCCTAGGGCTCCAGGAACTGGCTTGGACTTGGGAAGGCCTGGAGCCCATGTCCACAGGTGCTGACCTCATCCTGAGGGCTCCAGAAACTGACCTGGCCTTGGGAAGACCTGGAGACTGTGTCCACAGGTGCTGACCTCATTCCTGAAGCCAGGAGTATTGATGGAGACCTGATTCTGGGCTGTCCTAGAAACTGGAGTATGCTTGCATGCTGGGGCTGCAGGGGCAGGCCTGGTACTGAAAAAGCCTGGAGCCTGGGTTTTGAGGTAGGCCTGGTCCTGGAGTGGGCCAGAAACTCAGGACCCCTGGAGCTGGCTCAGTATTTTAGTCTTTCCAGAGCCTGGAGCCACTGGGGTTGTCTTGCTTGTGAGACAAGCCTGGAATCTGGAATTGTGTAATCTGTCCTTTCACCAAAGAGGGTCTGAAATTTGTGGCCAAGAAGATCTGTACTGTGCTGGTTTTTAGTTGAGCAGGCCCAGTATTGGGATCTGAGGCAATGTCCAGTACTCACTTTACTATCCTTCCCCATGCAGAGGGTCTCTCCATCCTGTTCTATCTCTGGTTGGGAGAGGGGTGACAGAGGTAATGTAAAACTGTTCTTCCTGCCCTCTTAAATGCACATTTTCTTATTTTTTTGCTATGCCCAGGTGCTGTAATCTCTCATCTGGTTTCTTTAGCTCTTATGAAGTATTTTTGTGCATGAATAGAGAAAATTGATGCTTCTATGGGAGATTAGAGCTGGAAAGCCCTATTCTGCCATCTCATTAACATTCCCTCCTGATTATGTTTTTTATACTTTGCTATATTTTTCAAATTATCTTTATGAAAAGGAAGGATGGCTAAGGATATAATACAAAATTAAAGTTTGTTATTAGAAAGGTTGGGAGTCAATGATACAAAAGTGAAACCATTTATTTATTTTTATTTATTTATTTATTTAGTTTTGAAACAGGGTCTGACTCTGTTGCCCAGGCTGGAATATAGTGGCCCAATCTCAGCTCACTGCAACCTCCACCTCCCAAGCTCACACAGTCCTCCTATCTCAGCCTCCCAAGTAGCTGCAACTACAAGTGCGTGCCCCCACACCCAGCTAATTTTGGGGTTTTTTTTCCTCACATTTTTTTGTAGAGACAGGGTTCTGCCATGTTGCCCAGGCTGGTCTCAAACTTCTAAGCTCAAGCAGTCTTCCTGCCTTGGCCTCCTAAAGTGCTAGGATTATAGGTATGAACCTCTGCACCTGGCCTGAAACCATTTAAATGGGGCAAAAGAGTGCCTCCATACTCAATTCAAATAAATAAGACAGAATCAATTCTAGGTTAGGAAAAAAAATGGTCTTTAAAATTCAATAACTAACCAGAGAACAATATCTTTAGGAAAAATGTTTTCTTCCTAATGAGAGAAAGGAATCATTGTCTATATTCAGAATTGGGATTTCAGTCTTTTTTTTTTTTTTTTTTTTCTAGTTACCTTGTGTTTCTTCTGACTGATGTCTACAACTCAGTGTTTGTGTTACTGAAGTCTGTGTCATCTACTCCATTGTTAAATCATATTTGAGACCATGTTGTAACATGTTATATGAGAAACCAAGCACGGACAAGTCTTGAGACAGGCACCTGTATTCATATATTGCCTTCAGCACTTTTTCTGAATGTTAGCCAGTTTCTTAACTTCCATCCCAGTTTCATCTTCAAGATGTAGATTATAATGTCAAAGCGTTTTAAGATGATTAAATGGATAATTCTTGTAAGCTGGTGATAATCTCTTCCACTCTACTCTGAAACTGCACCCTTCCCACCTCACTGTCATTGCTCACATCCAAATCCAGGCCCATCCTCATCCCTCTTTTTCTTTGACACCCCACCTCCAACTTGTCAGCAAATTCTGCTCTCTCTGCCTTCAAAATAAATGCAGGCTCTGATCACTTCTCACTATCTCCACTGCCACCAACTGGGTAAAAACTGCCATCATCTCTTTCCTGGATTATTACAGTAGCCTCCTAACTATCTCCCTTGCTTCCTATGATAAATTATCTGCAAATAATGATGTAAACCAAGTCATGTTATGCCTCCACCAAAATCCTTCAATGGATGCCCATTCTTGCTCAGAGGAAAAATAAATTCTACAACCAAGTAGTCTAGGAAGGCCTACAAAATCAGATCTCTCACTCTCTCTGAGCTTAATTCCCACTAATTTTCCCTGTAATACTTTTCTTCAGCCACACAGGTATCCTTACAGTTCATCTAAGACAAAAGACACATCTTGCTTCTGGACCTTTGCACTTGCTGTTCTCACTCATGCCATGCTTCTACTCTAGCTGGTCCCATGGTTTACTCTCACTCCTTCACATCTTCACTCAAAAATAATCATCTCAACACACCTTCCCTATTTAAAATTGCAAATCGCCTTTTGAATGCTCCATCCCAGTTCCTGGTTCTATTTTTCTCTTTAACATGTAGTATTCTCTAGCTTAATAATGTTATTTAAGCTATTTAGAATACCACTGGTATTTAGAATACCACTGGTATTAAGGTATTTAGAATACCACTGGTATTCTAAATATGGCAAGAATTTGATGTAACCCTTGGGCCTAGAACAATGTCTGGCATCTGATATTTAAAAATCATTTTTTAGTGAATGAATGAGCACATGCCCTCAGAACAGTATCTCAAAGATAGCAGGCACCATATAAATTTTGAACTACTTTCATGTTTTTTGATAATACCATGAAATCACTTAATTGAAAAGAACAAACACTTTAGCTAATATAAATTTTTAGAAGGCGATCATCTGACCTTTATGTAAGCTCTTTCTCAACAGGGCATTTTCTACCAAACAAAGCAGTCCATTTCATTTTTACATCATTCTGTTTGCTAGCCAATGACAGGCTGAAATGTGTCTTCTGAGATGTTCTACTCATTGATGCTATGGTTACCCTCTGCAGTTGCACTAAGTTGCAGAAGTTGGATGGACTCATCCAATTTCTACATAAGGAAGCATTCTGAATGTTTGAATATAGCTTGAATGTCAAATTTAAGTCTTCCCTTTGGGGAAATAAAAAACTTTAGACAAATTAATATAGCATAGTTTGAACAAAGAATGATTCATGAATCAAGCAGCACCCAGGACCAGTAGAGGTTCCGAGAGCTCTGCACAGCAGTGTGAGCAGTGAGGTTCATGAAAGCAAAGTAGGGAAACCATCTAATTGGCCTCATCTAGGCATCTGACTTATTTGGGCATGGTGTGAAGATTGCCTATGATTAACTGAAACCTGGCTGTTTGTTATACTCCTGAGTTAGGTTTCTGTTTGTTATGTAGGAACTCAAAGTATGGAGACACTTCAGGCTCATGGACTCTTATTTAATGTAACAATTCCCCCTTTTTCGTCAGTCTCTCAATCTTGAAAGATTGACCCAAACATTAAGCATTGCTGCCACTCTCTCATGATGGATTTGTTTGGTCTCAGTATGAAATCCACAACTTATGATGTCAGACTAGTTGAGCGATTATTCTCTTCTTAACCTGGAGTGTGACCATTTGACACACAGTGGATGGATACAGAAAAGTATGTAAGACTCTTGAAGATACAGTGCACCAGGGGGCTACTATGGTAGCTATCAGATAGTGAATACTAAGACTGAAGTATATTCTTTAACAGGATCTGCCGTAAACCAAACTATTAAAATCACATAAATTTTATAAAATGAGCCAGAAGAATCTACTTGTTTTAACAAGGTAAGATGTATCTTGATTTCTTAGAACTGAGTTTCTACTATACCATACACATTTATCCACATGGAACAAGTGATGTCAACTATCAAACTACCTGTCCTGTTTAGACAATAGGTAGTCCAAAGCAAACATTATGTTAAATGACATTAGTAAGAAAAGTTAAAGAAGTTTGCTAGGCAACTATAGTCTTTGCACTAGAGTCAGCTAGAGTGATTAATGTTTGAGACAGATTTCTAATCATGACCTCACTTATATTTATGCCAAGCCAGGTAAGCAGCATTTTACTAAAAATGCTTAGAGAGATTTCTGCCTGCTATAATGTAAATTAAGAAGTATAGACCAATATTCAGTTTCTAATTTGTTATGGAGTGGCAATGTGGCACTGTTAGTATCTCTAATTCACATTAGCCACTTATTTTCTACTTATTGACACATTGAGTTGGCCATGCCTATGATTGGTTGTTAAATCCCGCACAGAAAAAAAAAAAATACATCTTATAGGAACACAACAGAGACGTTTCCTGTGGGATACTATGTACATAGGGGTCACTGGTATCAAAAAAAAAAAAAAATAGGACTAGTAATTCTTACCTAAGCCTCCATTATTTAATCACTGCATTGTTAGATGGTACAGTAAATTAAGAAATGAGGGTTTGTGTTGGTTTGTTTTGTGTTGCTATAAAGGAATTCCTGAGCCTGGGTAATGGACAAAGGTTTATTTGGCTCATCCTTCTGCAGGCTGTACAAGAAGAATGGGGTCAGCATCTGCTTCTGGTGAGGGCTTCAGGAAGTTCCCAGTTATGGTAGGTGGCAAAAGGGGGAGTAGGCATGTCACAGGGTGAGAGAGGAAGCCACAGAAAGATGCCAGGCTCTTTTAAACCACCACATCTCACATGAACTAACAGAGTGAGAACTCACTCATTACCATGGAGAGGGCACCAAGCCATTCATGATGGATCTGCCCCCCATGACCCAAACACCATCTACCAGACCCCACCTACAACACTGGAGATTACATTTCGACATCAGATTTGGAGGAGACAAATATCCTAAAGATATGAGGGTTATAAATTTACCTACAAGCTGTCAAATTATCTCTCCTATAAGTTGTGGTTTTATTATTCAATTTCTGGCATAATTTAACTGAAAATTTCACTACAGGTTTTCCCTACTGTTAGATTTAAGCAAGGAATCTCAACATCTAAATTGAGAGGCCTAACTTTATAGAAAGAATTACATGTGTAATTTGAACAAACAGTCACACTGGGGATATCACATGCAATTTGTTGCATGGTGAACTAGAGAATCTAGGTCATGTAGGATTTAGTTTTGACATAACATAGCCAATATTCAGTTAAGTTCCTTATGAACACTATCAATTGTGAAATCTTTATTATCACATTACTTTTCCATGTATAAACAGAAAAGAAACACAGGGAAAAGAGGGAAAACGACAAGTGTTTCATGAAGAAAACAAAAAAATGAAAAGACTTGGTCCATGATTTTAGGAAAGGTTTCCACATCTTGGATGTCATCTGCTTCTGAGTAGAAACCTACCTGGTCAGTTTTACCTTGAGATCTGCAATGGGTATAAAGTTCCAAAAGTCTTGGGTTGAGAGATGCAAACCCAAGACTTGAGGCCCTGATGTTTTGCTGCAGTATCAGTGGTGAAAATCTGGCATGGCCTTCCAACAGAGCTCAAGGATAGTCTTTCTCTGGTGTCCAAAAGGTCCTGTCTCTGGGTAGTAGATGATGAAAGTTCTGATTGTTCCCAGTTGGCGGCAGCTTTTAGTTGGTAAAAATACATTTTGGCATAGTGCATTAAAGCCTTCTAATATTTAGTCATAGCAGAGATCACAAGCATAAGAGATACATGAGGTTCTATTACTAGGCACAGAAGTCTCCCAGTAGGTATTTTATTAGGGGTTAAATTGAATATTACAGTAGGAGTGGATCCAATTGCCATCCAGGCCATTGATAATAGCCAAGGGAATCTAGTTGATTTAGTTAGCTTTGTCAATTTGTTTAACATTTTTTTGATTTAGGTTTTTGGGGAACAGGTAGTGTTTACACGAATAAGTTCTTCAGTGGTGATACCTGAGATTTTGGTACACCCAATCAATGTACACTGTACCCAATGTGTAGTCTTTTATCCCTCACCCCGCCCCCACCACCCTTTCCTCTGAATCCTCAAGGTCCATTA
Organism: Piliocolobus tephrosceles; assembly: GCF_002776525.5. Taxonomy (NCBI): domain Eukaryota; kingdom Metazoa; phylum Chordata; class Mammalia; order Primates; family Cercopithecidae; genus Piliocolobus; species Piliocolobus tephrosceles. The sequence goes on along the minus strand of NC_045440.1, from coordinate 110,431,235 downwards.
TATCATTCTTATTCCTTTGAGTCCCCATAGCTTAGCTCCTACTTAAGAGTAAGAACATTTGATGTTTGGTTTTCCATTCCTGAGTTACCTCATTTAGAATAATGGTCTCCAATTCCAACCAGATTGCTGCGGATGCCACTATGTCATTCCTTTTTGTGACTGAGTAGTATTCCATGGTGTGTGTGTGTGTGTGTGTAAACTCACATTTTTTAATCCACTAGTTGAGCACTAGTTTGGACTGGTTCCATATTTTTGCCATTGTGAATTGGGCCACTAAAAATGTATGAGTGTAAGTATCTTTTTCGTGTAATGACTTTTTTTCTGCCGGGTAGGTACCCAGGAGTGGAATTGCTAGATCAAATGGTAGATCTACTTTTAGTTATTTAAGAAATCTCCACACTGTTTTCCATAGTGTTTGTACAGGTTTACATTTCCACTAGCAGTATAAAAGTGTTCCCTTTTCACCACATCCACCCAACATCTATTATTTATTGTCTTTTTTATTATGCCTTTCTTGCCAGAGTAAGCTGGTAGGTATCACACTGTGGTTTTAATTTCATTTCCCTGATAATTGTGTTGAGCATTTTTTTCATGTTTGGCCATTTTTTATATCTTCTTTTGAGAATTGTCTCTGTCCTTAGCTCATTTTTTGATGTGATTATTTGTTTTGTTCTTGATGATTTGAGTTCCTTGTAGATTCTGGATTTAGTACTTTGTTGGACACATAGATTGTGAAGATTTTCTGCCATTCTGTGGGTTGTCTGTTAATCCTGCTGATTATTTCTTTTGCTGTGCAAATGTTCGGTAATTTAATTAAGTCCCATATATCTTTGTTGTATTCCTGGTCATGAAGTCTTTGCCTAAGCCAGTGTCTGGAAGGGTTTTTCTTATGTTATCTTCTAAAATTGTTATGGTTTCAGGTCTTAGATTTAAGTCTTTGATCCATCTTGAGTTAGTTTTTGTATAAGGTGAGAGATGAGGATCCAATTTTATTCTTCTGCTTGTGGCTTGCCAATGTCCTTTCCCCACTTTGTTTTGGTTTCCCTTATAGAAGATCAGTTGACTCTAAGTATTTGGCTTTATTTCCAGGTTCTCTATTCTGTTCCCTTGGTCTATATGCCTGTTTTTATGTCAGTACCATGTTGTTTTGGTGACTATGGCCTTACAGTTTGAAGTCAGGTAATGTAATGCCTCCAGATTTGTTCCTTTCTCTTAGTCTTGCTTGGCTATGTGGCCTCTTTTGGGGTTCCATATAAAATTTAGGATTGTTTTTTCTAGTTCTGTGTAGAATGTTGGTGGCATTTTCATGGGAATTGCATTGAATTTGTAGATTGTTTTTGGCAGTATAGTCATTTTCACAATATTGATTCCCATCCATGAGCATAGGATGTGTTTTCATTTGTTTGTGTCATCTATGATTTCTTTCAGCAGTGTTTTGTACTTTTCCTTGTAGAGGTCTTTCACCTTGGTTAACTATATTCCTAAGTATTGTATTTTTGCAGCTATTGTAAAGGGGGTTGAGTTCTTGATTTGATTCTCAGCTTGATCACTGTTGGTGTATAGCAAGGCTACTGATTTATGTACATTAATTTTGTATCCTGAAACTTTGCTGAATTCATTAATCAGTTATAGGAATATTTAGAACTCCTAGGGTTCCAAAAAATGAGTTAAAGAACTCCTCTTTTTGGATGAGTCTTTAGGGTTTTCTAGATATACCATCATGTCATCAGCAAACAGCAACTGTTTGACTTCCTCTTTCCCAATTTGGTTGTCCCTTCTTTCTCTTGTCTGACTGCCCTTGCTAGGACTTCCAGTACTATGTTCAATAGAAGTAGTGAAAGTGGGCATCCTTGTCTTGTTCCAATTCTTAGGGGGAATGCTTTCAATTTTACCCATTCAGTATAATGTTGGCTGTGAGTTTGTCATAAATGACTTTTATTACCTTAAGGTATGTCCCTTCTATGCCGATTTTGCTGAGAGTTTTAATCATAAAGGGATGCTGGAATTTGTCGAATGCCTTTCTGGGTCTATTGAAATGATCATGTGATTTTTAATTCTGTTTATGTGAAGTTTATGTGTATTGCATTTATTCACTTTTGTATGTTAAACCATCCCTGCATCACTGGTATGAAACCCACTTGATCATGATGGATTGTTGTTTTGATATGCTTTTGGATTCAGTTAGCTAATATTTTAGTGAGGATTTTTACATCTATGTTAATCACAGACACTGGTCTGTGGTTTTCTTTTTTTTTTTTTTTTTTTTTTTGTTAGGTCCTTTCCTGGTTTTGGTTTTAGGGTGATACTGGTTTCTTAGAATGATTTAGGGAGGATTCCCTCTTTATCTTTTGAAATAGTGTCAAGAGGATTGGTACCAATTCTTCTTTAAATATCTGATAGAATTCAGCTGTGAATCTGGTCCTTGACTTTTTTTTGTTGGTAACTTTTTAATTACCATTTAAATATCACTGCTTGTTATTGGTCAGCTTAGAGTTTCCATTTATTCCATTAATCTAGGAGAGTTGTGTATTTCCAGAAATTTATTCATTTCCTCTAGATTTTCTAGTTTATGTGTGTAAAGCTATTCATAGTAGACTTGAACAATCTTTTGTATTTCTATGGTATTGGTTGGAATATCTCCCATTTCATTTCTAATTCAGATTATTTGGATCTTCTCTCTTCTTGGTTAACCATGCTAATGGTCTATCAATTTTATTTATCTTTTCAAGGAACCAGCTTGTTTCATTTATCTTTTGTATTTTTTGTTTCAATTTTATTTTGTTCTTCTCTAATCTTGGTTATTTCTTTGTTTTTACTGGGTTTGGGTTTGGTTTGTTCTCAATTCTCTAGCTTCTTGAGATGTGACTTTACATTGTCTATTTGTGCTTTTTCAGACTTTTTGATATAGGCATTCAATGCTGTGACCTTTCCTTTTACTACCATCTTTGCTGTATCCCAATGGTTTTGATAGGTTGTGTCACTATTATTGTTCAATTCAAAGAATTTTTAAATTTCCATCTTTATTTCATTGTGTACCCAATGATCATTTAGGAGCAGGTTACTTAATTTCCATGTATTTGCATGGTTTTGAGGTTCCTTTTGGAGTTCAGTTCCAATTTTATTCCACTGTGGTCTGAGAGAGTACTTGATGTAATTTTGATATTCTTAAATTTACTAAGACTTCTTTTGTGGCCTATCATATGGTCTATCTTGGAGAATGTTCCATAAGCTGATGAAAAGAATGTATATTCTACAGTTGTAGCTCAGAATGTTCTATAAATATCTGTTAAGTCCATTTGTTCTAGGGTATAGTTTAAGTCCATTTTTCCTTTGTTGACTATCTTGATGACCTGTCTAGTGCTGTCAGTGAAATGTTGAAGTCCCCCACTGTTATTGTGTTGCCATCGATCTCATTTCTTAGATCTAGTAGTAGATCTAGTAGTAATTGTTTTATAAATTTGGCAGCTCCAGTGTTAGGTGCATATATAGTCCCTCTTAGTCCGTTTTAACTGCTGTTCAAGTTTCTTTTGTCTGATGGAAGAATAACTGCTTCTGTTTGCGTTTGGTATCCATTTTCACGGAATATCGTTTTCACCCCTTTACCTTATGTGACTCCTTATGTGTCAAGAGAGTCTCTTGAGGACAGCGGATACTTGGTTGGTGAATTCTTAATCATTCTGCCATTCCGGTTTTTTGTTTTTTTTTTTTTTTTTTTTTTTTTTTTTGACGTGATCTCAGCTCATTGCAATCTCTGCCTCCCAGGTTAAAGCAATTCTCCTGCCTCAGCCTCCTGAGTAGCTGGGATTACAGGCATGTGCCACCACACCTGGCTAACTTTGCATTTTTCATAGAGACAGGGTTTCTCCATGTTGATCAGGCTGCTCTTGAACTCCCAACCTCAGGTGATCTGCCTGCCTTGGCCTCCCAAAGTGTTGGGATTACAGGTGTGAGCCACCACCCCCAGCCTATTCAGTATCTTTTAATTGGAGCATTTAGGTCATTTACATTCAATGCTAGTATTGAGATGTGAGGTACTTTCCTAATTATTATGCTATTTGTTGCCTTAATACCTTGTTTTTGTTTTTAACTTAAAAAGTTCCAGGATACAAGTGCAAAACGTGTAGGTTACATAGGTATACATTTGCCATGGTGGTTTGACGCACCTGTCAACCTGTCATCTAGGTTTTAAGCCCTGCATGCATTAGCTATTTGTCCTAATGCTCTCCCTCCCCATATATTCTCATTGTCCAACTCCCACTTATGAGTGAGAACACACAATGTTTGGTTTTCTGTTCCTGTGTTAGTTTGCTGAAAATGATGGCTTTCAGCTTCATCCATATCTCTGCAAAGAACATGATTTAATTCCTTTTTATGGCTGCATAGTATTCCTTGGTGTATATGTGCCCATTTTCTTTATCCAGTCGATCATTGATGGGCATTTGGGTTGGTTCCATGTCTTTGCTATTGTAAATAGTGCTGCAGTAAACATATGTGTCCATGTGTCTTTATAGTAGAATGATTTCTATTCCTTTGGGTATATACCCGGTAATGGAATTGCTGGGTCAAATGGTATTTCTGGTTCTAGATCCTTGAGGAATTGCCACATTGTCTTCCAGAATGACTGAACTAATTTACATTTCCACCAACGGTGTAAAAGCATTCCTATTTCTACACAGCCTTGCCAGAATCTATTGTTTCCAGACTTCTTAATAATTGCCATTCTGACAGGTATGAGATGGTGTCTCATTGTGGTTTTGATTTGCATTTCTCTAATGATCAGTGATGCTGAGCTTTTCTGTTTTATTCATGTTTGTTGGCTACATAAACGTCTTCTTTTGAGAAGTGTCTGTTCATATCCTTTGCCCACTTTTTGATGGGGTTATTTTCTTGTAAATGTAAGTTGCTTGTAGATTCTGGATACTAGCCCTTTGATGAGTAGATTACAAAAATTTTCTCCCATTCTGTAGGTTGTTCACTTTAATGATGGTTTCTTTTGCTGTGCAGAAGCTCTTTAGCTTAATTAGTTCCCAATTGTCAATTTCGGCTTTTGTTGCCATTGCTTTTGGTATTTTCATCATGAAGTCTTTGCCCATACCTATGTCCTGAATGGTATTGCCTAGGTTTTCTTCTAGGGTTTTTGTGGTTTGGGGTTTTATATTTAAGTCTTAATCCATCTCGAGTTAATATTTGTATAAGGTGTAAGGAGGGGGTATGGTTTTAGTTTTCTGCATATGGCTAGCCAGTTTTCCCAGCACCATTTACTAAGTAGGAAATCCTTTCCCCATTGCTTGTTTTTTGTCAGGTTTCTCAAAGATCAGATGGTTGTAGATATGTGTGTTATTTCGAAAGTCTCTTTTGGTACCAGTACCATGCCATTTTGGTTTTTGTGGCCTTCTAGTATAGTTTGAAGTCAGGTAGCAGGATGGTTCCAGCTTTGTTATTTTTGCTTAGGATTGTCCTAGTTGTATGGGCTCTTTTTTCGTTCCATACTAAACTTAAAGTATTTTTTTCCAATTCTGTGAAGAATGTCAATGGTAGTTTGCTGGGAATAGCATTGAATCTATAAATTACTTTGGGCAGTATGGCCATTTTCACGATATTGATTCTTCCTATCTATGAGGATGGAATGTTTTTCCATTTGTTTCTGTCCTGATTTCCTTGAGCAGTGGTTTGTAGCTCTCCTTGAAGAGGTCCTTCACATCCCTGTTAGCTGTTCTCCTAGGTATTTTATTCTTTGTAGCAGTTGTAAATGGGAGCTCATTCATAATTTGGCTCTCTGCTTGTCTATTGTTGGTGTACAGGAATGCTTGTGATTTTTGCATATTGATTTTGTATCCTGAGACTGCTGAAGTTGATTATCAGCTTAAGGAGTTTTGGGGCTGAGACAATGGTGTTTTCTAAATATAAAATCATGTCATTTACAAACAGACAACTTGACTTCCTCTCTTCCCATTTGAATATCCTTTATTTTTTTTCTCTTGCCTTATTGCCCCTGCCAAAACTTCCAATGTTTTGTTGAATAGAAATGGTGAGAGAGGGCATCCTTGTCTCATGCTGCTTTTCAAAGGGAATGCTTCCAGATTTTTCCCATTCAGTATAATGTTGGCTAAGTAGCTCTTATTTTCAGATATGTTCCATCAAAACCTAACGTATTGAGAGTTTTTAACATGAAGGGATGTTGAATTTTATTAAAAACCTTTTCTGTATCTATTCAGATGATCACGTGGTTTTTGTCACTGTTTTTGTTTTTGGTTTTTTTTTGTTTGTTTTTATGTAATGCATTATGTTTATTGATTTGTGTATGTTGAACCACCCTTGCATCCTGGGGATGAAGCCAACTTGATCATGGTGGATAAGCTTTTTGATGGGCTACTGGATTCAGTTTGCCAGTATTTTGTTGAGGATTTTCACATTGATTTTCATCAGGGATATTGGCCTAAAGTTTTGTTGTTGTTGTTGTGTGTCTGCCAGGTTTTGTTATCAGGATGATTTTGGCTTCATAAAGTGAGTTACAGAGGAGTCCCTCCTTTTCAATTATTTGGAATAGTTTCAGAAGGAATGGTACCAGCTTCTCTATGTACCTCTGGTAGAATTGGGCTGTGAATCTGTCTGGTCCTGACCTTTTTAAAGTTGGCATACATTATTACCTCACTTTCAGCACTTGTTATTGGTCTATTCAGGGATTCGACTTCTTCCTGGCTTAATCTGGGAAGGGTATATGTGTCCAACAGTTTATCCACGTCTTTTAGATTTTCTAGTTTATTTGTGTAGAGGTGTTTATCGTATTCTATGATGGTAGTTATATTTCTGTGGGGTCAGTGGTGATATCCCCTTTATCATTTTTTATTGCATCTATTTGATTCTTCCCTCTTTTCTTCCTCAATCTAGCTAACAGTCTTTTATTTTTTTTTTTTTTTTCCAAAAAACCAGCCCCTGGATTCATTGATTTTTCTTTTAATTGTGAAGGATTTATTGTCTCTACCTCCTTCAGTTCTGCTCTGATCTTATTTATTGTCTTCTGCTTTTTTTGGATTTGTTCTTGCTTCTCTAACTCTTTTAATTATTAGGGTATCAGTTTGAGTTCTTTCTAGCTTTCTGATGTGGGCATTTAGTGGGCATAAATTTCCCTCTTAACACTGCTGTAACAGAATCTCTGTGTCCCAGAGATTCTGGCACATTGTCTCTTTGTTCTCATCGGTTTCAAAGAACTTTGTGATTTCTGCCTTAATTTCATTATTTACCCAGGAGTCTTTCAGGAGCAGGTTGTTCAATTTCCATTAGCTATGTGGTTTTGCATGTGTTTCTTAATCCTGAGTTCTAATTTGATTGCACTGTGGTCTGAGAGACTGTTAAGATTTCAGTTCTTTCACATTTGCTGAGGAGTGTTTTACTTCGAATTATGTGGATGATGTTAGAATAAGTGCTATGTGGCACTGAGAAGAATGTATATTCTGTTGATTTGGGGTGGAAAGTTCTGTAGAAAGATGTCTATTAGGTCCACTTGGTCCAGAGCTGAGTTCAAGTCCTGAATATCTTTATTAGTTTTCTGTCTTGTCTACTATTGACAGTGGGGTGTTTAAGTCTCTTTGTAGGTATCTAAGAACTTGTTTTATGAATTTGGGTCCCCCTGTATTGGGTGCATATATATTTAGGTTAACTCTTCTTGTTGAATTGATCCCTTTATGATTATGTAATGCCTTTCTTTGTCTTTTTTTTTTTTTAATCTTTGTTGGTTTAAAGTCTGTTTTATCAGAGACTAGGATCGCAACCTCTGCTTTTTTTTTTTTTTTTTTTTTTTGCTTTCCACTTGCTTGATAATTTTTTCTCCATCCCTTTGTTTTGAGCCTATGTATGTCTTTGCACATGAGATGAGTCTCCTGAATATAGCACATCAATGGGTCTTGACTCTTTATCCAGTTTGCCAGTCTGTGTCTTTTATTTGGGGCATTTAGCCCATTTATATTTAAGGTTAATATTGTTATGTGTGACTCTGATCCTGTCATGGTGATGCTAGCTGGTTATTTTGCATATTAGTTGATACGGTTTCTTCATAATGTCATCGGCCTTTATAGATGTATATTAGGTCCACTTGATCCAGAGCTGAGTTCAAGTCCTGAATACCTTTGTTAATTTTCTGATAAGAAGCATTTACAATCTATTCTCTCTGAAGCCAGCCACCTGGAGGTTTTATGTGCATGACAAAACTTTGGTCTCCACAACCTCTTATCACAACTCAAAATTTCCTTTCTATGACCCCAGGTCTTTAGATAAACTCAACCAATTATCAACCTGAACATTTTAAATCTACCAATAACCTGAAAACCCTGCTTCAAGTTGTCCCACCTTTCTGGACCAAACCAGTGTACATCTTAAATGAATTTGATTGAAGTCTCGTAACTCTCTAAATGTGTAAAACAAAGCTGTACGCCGAACATCTTGGGCACATGTTCTCAGGACCTCCTGAGAGTCTGTGTCATGGTTACTCACTTTGGCTCAGAATAAATCTCTTCAAATATTTTATAGAGTTTGACTCTTCATCAGCACAGATTACATAAACACATAGAAACTGATCTTACAGCTTTTATTTTAAAATTTTAGTGACGTGCCTGGTATAATAATATAAAACTCACTAATTTATTAAATAAGATCTGAAGCCACATTGTATTTCTGGATAATCAAACAAGATTTCCTGATAGCTAAAACTGTTTACTAATATTTGTGGAAAATCATTTGTATTTATCCAATTTCTAAATATCTATTTTTAGTTCTTCTAATGAGTCATCTCCCCAGACTTAAATTTTAAAGGGATAGCTGTCAGGTCCTAGAGAAGGCAGTAGAACATTTACATCTCAAAGGCATAGAGCTTAGACTTCAAACTTAAATACTGCCATTTGCCTAAACCATGAAACAAGAGTGCAGGTAAAGGTCCAGTTAGAACAAGATGGACCGGGCACGGTGGCTCATACCTGTAATCCCAGCACTTTGGGAGGTTGAGGCAGGCAGATCACTTGAGGTCAGGAATTCAAGAACAGCCTGGCCAACATGGTGAAACTGTCTCTCCTAAAAATACAAAAATTAGCTGGGCATGGTGGTGCATGCCTGTAGTCCCAGCTACTCAGGAGGCTGAGGCAGGAAAATCACTTGGAGACAGAGGCTGCAGTGAGCCGAGATTGCACTTCTGCCCTCCAGCCTGGGCAACAGAGTGAGACTCCACCTCAAAACAAAAATTAAAAAAAAAAAAAAAAAAAACCAAGATAGCCAGAAAAGCATCTTTAAACCAAGGTTAAGACTTGTCATATAAATTTAAGCCATTGCCTTCTCCATTGAAAGAGTTTCTAGCGACTTAGTCTCTCTTTCTGCACCGGAAGAAGACTCTGAAAAATGGAGATTTCCTTTATAGATGTAAATTTCTCCTGCAAAAGGGTTTCAAAATAAGCTAAAAATAGTTATAATGACAGAAAGACAAATTTTAGAGACTACTTCAGCTGGATCAGTGGTTTCCCTGCCCAGCTTGTGTTTTAACTATATGACTGAGTTCAGGGTTGAGTCCAGTAAAGAATAGGACAAGCGTTTGTTATGCCTGCACTCAGCATGGATACTTCTAATCTTGCCTTATTGTCAGAGATGGGTTAACTTTTGTTTGTTTTGCAAGAAAGAGTTTTGGGGCATAGCAAAGGCAATGATAACAAGAAAGACAATGCTGGCAGAACATACCATTTGTCAGAGAGGTCCCCAGGGAAGAACAGGATTAGAGAAAACAGGACTAATTTTTACAAGTGCTTTTCTGAAAATGAACTTTATTTCTGCAATTGGGGTTTCAAATATTCTGTTTTTGTTTTGTTTTGTTTTGTTGTTTTTGTTGTTTTTCTTGGAGGGATTGGTTAATTATTGTCCTGGGAATCAAGCCCTTGGGAGCTTCCTCTAGTGAGGAAATAGTCCAGGCCAAAGGAAGAATGTCTATCAGATGGCTGATGTAAGCACGGACAATTTATTTTCCAGTGGCCTGGCTATTTACAATAAAGGAAGACATCTCAGGGCATAGGGCATAGTTTGGGACCTCTTGGTTTGGTTTAGAATGGTGGTCCCCAAACTTTTTGGCACCAGGGACAGCTGTCATGAAAGATAATTTTTACACAGACAGGGTGGGGGAATAGTTTCAGGATGAAACTGTTCCACCTCAAATCATCAGGCATTAGTCTCATAAGGAGTGCACAACCTAGATCCCTCGCACGTGCAGTTCACAGTGGGGTTCACACTCCTACGAGAATTTAATGCCACAGTCATTGACCAGAGCTCAGGTGGTAATGCTCACTTGCCCACCACTGACCTGTGTGGCCCCAGTTCCTAACAGGCCACAGACTGATATCAGTACATGGCCCAGGGGTTGGGGAATCCTAGTTTAGAATGCATACATGGAGGTCCTCTTGGTCCCTGTAGCAGCTATAAAAAGACATGTCCATTTGCCTTTTGTAAGGAGTTTCTCCACTGCAATTCTAAGTTATCTTTGATAAGGTCCACCCATCTCACTAGAAAAGCATGTTTTGGGTCCATAGTTCTCGTACATAAATTGGCCAGAGTTCCAGAATGAGGAGTTATAGATTCCTTGGATCCAAATGACCCTGTGATTCCCTGTCTTCTAGTTACCTCCTTTGCTGAAGGTTTCTTAGTGGTCCCAGTCCATTTTCCTTATTGGATGTCATCCAATCCTGAACCCCGTCTGGTCAAAGAATTGCCCAGTAAAGTCAGAACACAAAACAGAAATTTGCAGAGCTTGAATCCAAGAATAAACTTACCCATGACCTCTAGTTACTGTGAAAGAATGATAGGTCTAGTGGAAACCTTCACTGGGTCACTGGAAGTCTCCTTCATATCTCACTTGTGATGCCAAACTATTAAGAAGCAACTTTAGAGAAATTAATTTTAGCATTATTTATTTGAACAAAGAATGATTCATGAATCAGGCAGGACTCAGGATCAGAAGAGGTTCAAAGAGCTCTGCCCAGCAGAGTGAGCAACAAGCTTTTATAGACCAGACACAGAAGTAGAGAAATCACCTGATTCTTTAGTTAGACATTACCTTATATGGGCACGGTGCAGTAAGTTGTCAGCATGTAATTGGCCAAAACTTGGCTTTTTGTTATATTCCTCACTCAGGTTGTTACTTAGGAACTCAAACCATGTAGAAAGCCTCAGACTAATGATCTCCTACTTATTTAACATCTTCCCAAGGACATTGTGAATACTTTCACATCCTCTACTTCACCCCAAAATGAGCACAGTAGTGGCCATACCAATATTAATTTTATCCAGTGTGGTCACACCATTATCTCATGTTGAATTTGTAGTCACATAAAATGTCGAAATCCTGCAATATTTTTCACATCAGCTTCTTTTAAGGTAGTTCTTTTTTGTTCCATTCTATGCTTTCCCACAAACACAGCCTAATCTCAATTGAGGCCCTATCCTCTTCAGTTTAAAAATAAAAGTCATTCCAGTGAGACTCTAAGGCTTTGAAAGAAAACAGCAAGTTTAACTATCCACTAGACACATTTGTGTATGTTTAAAAGCATCACCAAAGAATTTCCATTAACAATTTTCTTCACCATGTTATTTTCTGCTAAAATTTTCAGAATTTGCAGCTAAGATCGCATCTTCCATGGCATCCTCTCAAGCACCTCTCTCTCTGTCTACCACAAAATTCCAAGATGTTAAGAAAACTTTGAGCTGAAAAAAGTCTCCCAATGTAAAACAAAAATATTAAGTACAAACTTTAATTTGGTAAATAGCATCCCTACTCTGATTTTTTTCTAACCTCATTGCTCAATCCCTTTATTATTAAAAGTATGACCATAGCACAATATCTAACAACAGTAGAATCAGATAGCCTTCATGTGATACTTTGGAATGTATTTGAACTCTTCACAAGACATAAGTATTTGAGTTAAAGCATAAATGCAAGCAATTAAGAATTGTTTAATAGCAGAGCAAACAGCTTATTTCCTGTAACAAAATATATTAGAATCCTCCCCAAACCAAGCCTAGAAATGGCTAATGGAAAACAGCTTTATTCTAACCTCAAAACAAATTAGCCAAGAAGATGGCAATAGACGTGGTGCTGCTTCTGGTATGTAGTATTTGCCATCAAAACAGATTTGTTGAATAGTTAGTTACCTACTTTAGACATGAAAGACATATACGTATACATACATTAAACCCTGCAGATAATGAAATGTTCATCAAAATGTCTTTCAGTGGCATGTACAGGGCTTTGGCTAAGATACAGTTGCCAGGTTTAGCAAATAAAATGCAGAATGTACAAACTTGAATTTCAGATAAACATGAATAACTTTTAATATATTGCATTTTTGAATAGTGCATGGGACATGTGTATATTAAAAATAGTTCATTGTTTATCCTAAATTTAAATGGATGTCCTGTATTTTATTTGGAAATCTTAGTCTAAGATCAAAGTAACATGACTGTCATTGGCATTCACATCAGTGTAACAGTGCATTCGCTGAAAGTTTTGGCCCAGGCAACTAAAAGAAAGGAAAAATATTTTTCCTTCTAACCATCTTAGGTTCATGCCTGAGGCCCCTCTAACAAAAGACAGATTAACAAGAAAAAATGCATACACATTTATTTAATATAAGTTTTATGTGACACAGGAGCTTTCATAAGGAAATGAAGACCCAAAGTAACTATTAAACCTGAGCGTTTTTTACAGAAGGTTTGATGAAGAATGGAGAGTTTTGGAACAATATGATAGAGTATAATCTAATAGCAATAACCTGGGGGAAACTTAGCAAGGCCTGTTCAGATTCTCCTTGGTAACTCTGTATATGTAGATTAAGATGCTTCTTTCCTATGGGTAGAGGGGAGGGTACCTCTCATATGAATGTTTTGTCTGCCTCAGGGGAAGGTCAGAAAATCCCTGGTAGGTTTTATAACCTGTCCCAAGAGGCAAAGGGTAGGACTAAGAGAACTTCCTGATTTTGTTGTTTTCTCAAATCCCTTTAGTTTAAAATACTCAAAACGCCAAGGTGCCATATTTTGGGGTACCACATCCTGAACTTCATCACAAAGAGGCCAAAGCTAAGGCCCAAACAAAATGCAGAATTCACAAACAAAATGTGTAAAAACTGATTTCATACTTGAGCTTCTGAGACAGATTAAGGATAAATTAAAAAGTGACAGTGTGCGCAGAATGAAACAGAATGTTGTGGGGAAGGTTTCCATGGGAAAAGCTAGGCTTGAGCCTCACCTCTACTACCCAAGAAAAAGAAGAGTTCGTTGCCCACACATCTCAATGCAAGTAAGGGCTTCACTTGGAGGGCCCGATATTCTCTGCAGGGGGAATAACATGGACTGAGAAAGTTAAATGGCTTGCGCAGGGACAATAGAGAGAAGAGAGGCCTGTGTTTGTGATGTGACTATATTTCCACTGGTAAAAATAAAAAGAATTTGTGTTTTCCCATGGACCAGATGTGGGCACACTGGGGAGAGAGCTTGCCTGGAGCACAAAAGGACTTGGATCAGCCCTGAGATGGAGAGGGTCTCAGTACTGGGGCTGAGGCGGGAAGAGAGACATTACCTGTGCTGTGGGAGCTGCTGCTGGACAGGGTCAGTCATAGGTCTTCAAATACTCACAAGAAAAAGCATTAGTTGCAAATACCTGTAGGGTAAGAAGTCAGGTTTTGACAGTACCTAAATTTCTCCCTTCTTCCCTGGCAGAATCTAGAATTCAGGCCCGGGAAAAGGGTGCTAATAAGCTTTTCTTCCTCCTCTGAAAATCCCCCAGACTGCCATCTATAGAACTCAACCTTTTACTCTTGATTAAAGTGCTAGTATATTTATCTGGATTTTTAAAAATTATGCATTAAGACTATTTCTTACAGTAACTACATACCTTAAGTGTGAGCATAAACATTTAGAATCTGCTAAATTTTCATCTAATAGAGGAAAGGTTTCCCCAACTAAAGTTAAAAGGAGTGATAAGAGATAAAACTGTTTAGATTATATCCAATTCCACATGTATTAATGCATCGCTTATCTTGAGACAGGGATTAAAATGGAATGTTTTTGAAAACTTGGTGGGCTGGAACAGCTTGCAAGATAAACCCATCTATTTATCATATTCATTAGCCAAAGCAAAATGAAAGCTACTGTACTGGCCACTTTTGCCATGCTACATTTATTTTAATGGCCAAATATAAAGCCAGTTTCAAGTCTAGAAGTCTGTACACCAAGATGCTTTTCATGCACTTAAAAGCCTACCATTGAACACTTTTTTTTAAACTTGTGATTCTCAGCAAGAATGGAAAGGGATTATGAATAAAACTACTTATAAATTTGTCTGCAACTTTTCATACCTAGCAAGGTTTCCCTTTGAGTCAGTTTGTAGTTTTTTTCTCCAAAAACTTCATTCAGCTCTTTAAAAAAAAAAAGTCGCAGTTTTATTCAACTCTCAAGGATTCCTAGATTCCTTTCTGCAAGAAAAGGAACAATGCAAGGCAGATTAACCTTCAGAAACTGAGAACAAGAAAGACATATAAACATATCTGGAACCAATAACAAAATCTATTGCAATAATGTATACCAAGAAACTCCTGACACAGCCAAAATGTGATATTAGCCAAACATTGCACAATGCTGAAGGCAGCACTTAAATTTGAAAGTAAAAATAGTAGTGTCAGCATAGACACAATGTACAAATTCCCATAATATAATTATCTCACTGGGAATGCAGAAAAAGAAGAGCAAATATGAAATGACCTGATGATCTATTACATATGTCTATCTTCAAAAATTTTCAAAGATCCAAAATGCATAGAACTATCCTGTCATACTTTCTTTGATATTATCTTTTATAATAAATAACAACTAATTACACACTTGGAAAAGGGCAAAAGTAAATTTTACAAAAGTAAAATTACATATAGCATCTTGTGAGTTCATGGAATTTACATGTATATATCCAAGTATTTGTTTTCCTAACCTTTTAAAATATATATATAATACATAATCTGTTATATGTATTTTAAATATATAGAAAAATATTTTAGTGGGGGTATATATACATATATAGTGTGTGTATATGCATATATATGTGTGTGTATATATATGTTTATATATATATATATGATATATGATAATCCCTTAAAAGCCTAGTTTTAGGGCAACAACCGAAAAATGCTATTTATGGGGTTTTTAAACATTTCTGAAGAGTCAGGCATTAATAACAACCAATCCTTCAGAATAAATTTTAAAAAATATGTTAGTGGGTCACAAATTAGGAGCCCTGGCTATCATCTCCTGAGAGAACCTGAAGAAACCTGGGGCAGGTGCACACACACACCATTGCTTTTGCACCAGAAACAGTTTTGCAAAGGAGTGGTTGTGCCAACAAATAATTCTACATTGGAGCCATGGCCTAGAAGAGTCTCTAATATAAAACACTTGTCTCTAATTTCTCCTCACTTCCCACCCTCACCCGTTCCCAATATTAATTTTTTTTCGGTGGAATAAGCAAGATGGATACAATCTAACCAAAGATTCAGGTTAAATTTCTGCCTGCCCATGCAGGTTAATCAAAACAAAGTTTTTCAGCCAACTGATTCAAAATAAACCAAGCTCTGCTACACATCCAGAACATTTATTTATTTTAGGTTCTATTATGGGGTTTACTTTGAAAGCTATTCCTGTAACAGCTACAATAGGGGAACATTAAATTACATTTTGGAAGTTTGGGGACTTCACTTTGGCTTTCATTATGTTGGGTTGAAGGGGCTTAGGTTTGTTCATTTGTTTCCCTTTCTGAAAATGAAATTTACACGATTGTCATTGTATATAACTTCCTTAATTTTTTCATTTGAGACATTAACAGACATTTGAAAATTCACACAAGTAGAAACAAAGCAAGGATCAATTTTCCTATCAGCTACCTTCAACCATTTTTTTCTAACAACTGTGGTCTTTGTCTTCTAATCCTTTGACAAAAAATAGGTGCACTTCAAAGATATATATTTGTGTCTTTATAATACGTATCTTACATATGGCATACGTGAGTCATGCTCAGTTCTTTTCACTTACCCTTCCATTAGTGGTTGACATGTTATTGCATAATCTTTGTAAATACTTTTAGTGGCATTTACTGTTTTATTGAGTGGATATACCATGGCTCATTTATTTGTGATTGGATCTTCTGTTTCCAGTTTTTCACAATTATTAATGGTGAACCTTTGAACTTCTTTGGGTATAAAGCTCTTTTCTAGATTTGGGATTATTTTATTACAGATTTTCCAGGGTGAAATTACTGTTCAGAGGACAGCAGGTTTCTTAAGACTCTTCACAAATATTGATAAATTGCTGTCCAGAAAGGTCGTACTGATAAACACTGCCAGCAGCAATAACTAGTGCATTCCATCACACACTTACTAGTGTTTTCATCCCAGGCTCACTAATATCTTTGTTAATTTGAAAGGCAAAGAATTGGATTCTGTTCTAACTTTTAGTGCATACTCTTTCATCAGAGACATACATGCAGATGATTGAAGGCTTAAAAATCTTACAAGGACTTTTGTGAAAAATGATAACCCTTAAATCCCTGCCCAACTACTTCCCTACTGCACAGAGGCAATGTGTTCCAGCCACTGATGCTGCCTTGTCTTTTAACAGTGAGACCACATGTGTACAGGCCTGGAGCAGCATGACATCCTTTCCTCCCTATTCCGATTGCTGATCTGTCCGTCCACCTTGGCATGATAATGAGCCAAAGGCGTGTCCTTATGTTGGTGTGCACTAAAATGCCCCACACATAAGGTAAGGATGTTAAACAACTTTTGGTTTTTGCTCCTTAACATGTTTCACTCAATAGCCTGTCCCTGGGTCATTCTGCCAGCCTTATGCCAATAGCGCAGCAACTGATAAGATTAATGACAGGGTCAATTGTTTTTACTTGTCTTTCCCAGCTCTGCTCATGGAGTGGATTTTCTCCATCTTCAGTGGTCCAAGTACATTCACTTAGTTACAAGATTAATTACTACTACCTTCCTCTAAAGCAGTGGTTGCCGCCAACCTTTTTGGCACTGGAGACCAGTTTTGTGGAACACAATTTTTCCACGGATTGTGCAAAAGTACTAGATTATATGTGCAGGGATCTAGTACTTATATCTACGAATAGTACTTAGAGTGCATGCTTTTATGAAAAACTAATGCCGCCGCTGATCTGACAGGAGGCAGAGCTCAGGTGGTTGGAGACCCCTGCTCTAAAGACTATCTTGGGGGTATTGAGCTGCTCCGTTGCCTGCCTGTGCCAGGGTAATTTCTTCAGCAGAGCTGAAGTCAAAACAAAGAAAAATAGGAGAGAGTATAGGTAGAAGTTCTAACCTCTGTTACTCTCTAGTGTGACCTTATTGCCACTACTGATGGGACCTGGGGCAAATTCTTCAATCTCTCTGATTCCATTTTTAATGTGTAAAAAAAACAATAATAATACTTACCTCATAGGATTATTGTAATGATAAAATGAGCTAGTATGTGTGTGTAGCACTTAGAAAATGAATGTCTCACACATAGATATACCATATGTGCTAGCTATAACTACGGTTCTATTCCACTTAATTCTTGCCATCTGAAATGAACATCTTGCATTCTGGTTTGTTTGCTTGCTCCAGACCTTTCACACAACTTACCTATGTCATGCTTCAAAGCATGGTACAGAACCTTGCCACTTCTATTAATTTATTCCAGCCTTAGGCTCCCACCAGGAAGCCTCAGGGATTCAGTGTGGGGACTTTCTGTGCTCTGTGGCATACTTACTGTTAAACTATTCTTACTGACGTTTTAAGTTCTTGGGAGTATCCAACTGGATTTGTATCAGGACTATTAAATTCTTAACTGCTTTCAGGGAGAATTGACATGTGTCCAATAGTTAATCATCTCAGTTTACAATATTACATGTGCTACAAATCTCTGGCATCAGAAAGAATTCTATCAGAGAAGCAGAACCACTGCATGTAAAATAAGGGGCATGTTACCAGGATTGGATCTTACACAATCATGGGAGCTGGCTCAGCAGTGTTTGTAAGGCTGTTGTCTTCCATCTGATGCTGAATCTTGAAGTCTGCAGGGCAGAAAGTTGGGGATAGAAGATGGATGTAATGGAGGGGAGATCAACGACCAACTAGAACTTACAAGAAGGAGCTGGAACCCATGAGGAAAGAATAAAACCCATGCCAGTTCTCACTGCCTGCAATCTTGATGACGCAGTGTTCTGCACAGAAAGTTGGCACCTGTCATGTAGCTAGACACATACCTGCCAAGAGGAGGAGGATCCAGGGGAAGGAATTAAAGCTGCAGACCCAGTTGCTGTCCAAACCAAGATCTGAAACAGCCCCACTGGGTATGAACCACAATGGTTTTTGTTTAATTTCCATTCCCCAAACATCCTATGAACATTCTCCAGTGGCCCACTCTAACAGGAAATATACAAGAAAGGGAATTCTGGGAAATAATGTTGAGCCTAGCCAAGTTGACAGATTACAAACCCACCCCATCTCTTAGAACTTTTAATAGGTCATACATGTTTCACACTCATAATTGTTTATTAGCATATTGCCACCATTGACATGGTCTTTATACACAATACTTACCATATGGTTGTAAACACCCGAATTCCTTTTCCCTCTTTCCCTCCATCATATTATATCCCAATAACTCAAACTTCCTTGTCCAACACCGTTCTCTGTGCACTAAAGTAGCTGAATAATACTAGAATAAAACCTGAAACTATGCTGAACAGTCCAACTTTAAATTTATGAATAAAAATCTTAGGTAAGTCCTCAGAACTGCCTGCCCAACTCAACTGTTCTATTTCCCTGCTCGATTCACTTTACTATTCTCCTATATTACTTTTACATAATTTCTCCTTAAATCTCCAACATATCTTCTGTTTTAGTTTGCTTAGGTAACAAAATATCACAAATTGGGTTGCTTAAACAACAGAAATTTATTTTCTCACATTTCTGCAGATCAAATTACTGACTAATGTGGTTCCTTGGTGAGGACCCTCTTTCTGGCTTGTAGACAGCCACATTCTACCTGTGTCCTCACATGGCAGAGATGAGGGCAAGCACTCTGTTTCTTCTCATAAGAGCACTTCATCCAATCATGAAGGCCCCAGCCTCATGACCTCCCCTAAACCTAATTATGTCCCAAAGGCCCCATTCCAAATACTATCACATTGGAGGTTAGGATTTCAACATACAAAAATCTCTGGTAGGGGTGGGGGTCCACAACTTAGTTCATAGAATCTCCATCGCTGAATAAACTCTTCTGCTTTTTATTTTGTATAGAAAATGGAAACAAAAGAGATTGTGTACATCATCACACCTACAAATCTATCAACTTACCCACACCTGAATTCACATACTTTGTTCTTCTCCTGTTACAATAGCTAAAATAGCCACATTTCCTTGTGGGACCAGATGTTCCACTTAAGCACCAGACTTGGTTGTTCCCTGAAGAACCTCACTCCAGGAAATTATCTTCTTTCCCCCAGAATATTGACTTTTCAATATTTTCTCTGCTGAATAATTCTCATGAGTATACCAAGATGTTGTAATATCACTAATATTGATAAAGCCTTTCCCGTCACGTTGCATCCTCCTACAAACAACTGTCTTTAGAACAAAATTCAGGAGCTGACTATACCTACTTTCTCTGTTCCTTCTGTTCTCTCTTGGGCCCATTCCAAACAGGCTTTCATGGACAACAGTGCACCAAAACTGTTCCAGTCAATTATATCAGTGATTCCCCAGCAATAAACCAAATCATTAGTCTCCATCATATGTGGTCTACTGGCAGCATTTAATAATATTAACTCCTACAAAAACTCTTCGCTTTTGAGAGACAAGGTAGTACAAATATTTTATCTTCCTGGCCACTTTTTCCCAAGATCCTTTGCTAGACCCTCTTCATTGCTCCAGCTTCTGAAGGTCAGAATACCTTGATAACTCAGCCCTCAGTGCTCTGCTCTTCTCTAACTAAACTCATTCTGAAGTGATATCATCAAGGCCTCAGTTTAAAAATCTTTCATGATCTGGTGATTCCTAAATATGCAGCTCTAGCCCTAATCTCCAGACTCATATATGCAACTATCTACTCAACTTCTGCACTTTGATGTCTAAAAAGCATCTAACACTTGCCATGTTCAAAACTTTCTGATCCTCCTTACCTTCAACATGTTTTTTCCCCCCAATATTCTTCTCAGTAAATGTCAATTTTATTCATCCTGTTAGGCCCAAATTTATAGCATTATCCTACCTCTTTTTCTCCCGTGCCACAATCTATCAATGAAACTCATTGGTCCTTTCTTCAAAATATACCCAAAATGTACTCCTTCTACCCAGGTCCTCTTCTTCATCCTGGAAAATTGTACAACCCACTTAAATAACCTCTCTGCTTTCAATCTTGTAAGTCTAGAGTCTGGTTTCTAAAAACTCTTAGATTGGGCCTGTAAGTGTTAGATTATGCCAGACCTATTCTTAAATCTAATAGCTTCCCACATAACATATTGCATATTAGATTCTTAAATCTAATAGCTTCCCACATAACATATTGCATATTATACATCTAACCACTTAAATTAATTCACCCAAATTTTAATCTTTTGTGTTCTGATGCTTCTAGGTATGCAAGCATACCAATTTCAAATATTTCCTTATTTTCCTATATTTACTATCAAAATGTATGCTTTGTATCCTTTTTAATTGATTGGAACTTTTATAATAATAATCCTTACTGTTGTTCTGTCTCAATTTTAAGAAGGATACATAATAGTGGCTACTGGAAAAAAAGTATCAATTTTGAAATTTACTAGAAGATTTTAGTGTAAACAGTGGTCAACTAAGTTCTTTCTTATTTAACCTGGTAAAGTGGTAAGAGTTTGTGTGTGGCAGCCTACTGTTGCAATCTGAGCACACAGACCCTGGGATCATACAGACATAAGTTCAACTCCCAGCTCGGACTTCCCAGTCCAATGACGTAGAATCAGGGATTTAGTGACTTGTTCAATTATGTTCCTACTTCCTCAAATGATTACTGTAATAATTGAATAAAACAAAGAAGATAATATACTTGAATTGATTAACAAATAACCTAACAAAAACTATATACTACTTGCTACAAATGTTAAGTTTCTCTCTTCCCTTCATTTTAAAGAATCATTTCCAAATTCTTATTTTCATTTATTTGTCACATGTGCATACAAAGTTGACTAAATATTAGCCATTAATCCAGCCACTGGAATAGAAGTTTCTCACAGTCTGGTAAGAGATATATCATTAAACACATAATTATAATGCAATATAAATTGAGCAGTTGTTCAATTAATGTTTAGTAAATAAATGAACAAATAAGAAAAGTTTAATCTATAGTACCTATCTTTTTCTAGAGATTCCATTTTAAAGTTATATATCCTTTACTGGTGAAGACTAAAACTTTCAGTTTGAGTATATTAGCACAGTATTCTTCATGTATGTCTGTGGCTAAAATGGGGAAGATGATCTAGGTGATATGGAGTATGTAGCAACAGTAGAATGACACTATGGTTTTGATGTCTCAAAAAAGGTTTCAAAATAGACTGATCTTCAGTATTTGCTTTCATAAATATCCAGCTCCATCATTACCAGTATATTCAAACAACAATCACATTAAAAAGTGACATTAGCCCAAAATGAAGAAATTCATATGACTTCTGAATACCCTTCAAGTGTTTTCTTTTCTGAGTTTCCAGTAAGCATTTAATTGTGAGATAAGGCAAAAGTCCAAAATACCACCCTGGTATTTTTCTAATTCCAGAAAAAAAAATAGACATCATTAAAGTTAAACCTAAAATATTACATTCACCTATCATCATCCATCTTTACTCAGAAAACAATAGTTGACTATCCAAACAGAGAGTTTGATTGATCCTAGGTTCTCAAAACACAGATGAATGATTTTGGACAGATGCTTCATCAATGACAAATTGGCCTTGAGGGAAATCCGACCACCTTGGAAAAACGCCATATATCCAACTACTTTTAGTTCTAGCAGTACTCATTTGAAACTATTTTCCAATCTTAAATTTCTAAGTAAACTTTTGTTAAAATAAATATTAAGGAACTCCATTTAAATTAGATTTAAATAAATCCACTAAAGGCTAAGATTACAGCTTTAAGTAACCCACTAATCAACTCTCCAATTTTTATGGCAATAAAATTATTGGCAAGATTTTGCAAAGCGGTTGATGGCATAAACCACAAAGCTCTGTTTATAAGTACATATTATCACATTAGGGGCACCCTGTTTTGATTTTTAGAGAATTCCATTGAAGTTTTGACCTTGAACGGATCTCATTAATACTTTTTCTTGTAGTGGTTGTATTTCATTTTTGACAACAGTCAGTGGGAACAGAGGAAAATTTCCACTTAAATTTAAATTCTCGAAGTATCTATGATTAGCACTGTTAGCACCAGAAACTGTGAAATTATCTCCTAGATATTCTTCAGAATCTAGGATGGAAGAAATATCTGTAGTAGACTTACACGGTGCTGTCAAGAGGAATCCAAGAATTTCATAGCTAGGTAATCACTGATGACTAAGATGTTTCCGCTGAATTTATATTAAATGTTCTCTAATTATAGAATTAGATGCCCATAAAAAAAATACCACCACCAAATACAATGAGGGCTCTTTATGCTATGAGTTTGTTCTCAATCTACCCAGCCCATCTTTGTTGTTGTTGTTTTTATTTCATTTTATGATATGTTTTGTAGTCTTCATTATCTTGAAACCTGTTTTAATGCCATGTTCAGGAAATCAGTTGATCGAAGCTTAAATGCAAACAGCAAATGCAAAAACAACCAAGTATGTCTAGATTCTCTTGAGCTCATAAAACAATGGGTTTATGGATATGTTTTCACACATACATAAACACTTGTACACATGCATGTACACACGATGCTTCTTGGGTCAAATATTTGATCATTTAAATGCTAATGAAGATATAACAATTTCTAGAGAGCTTACCACTCCTCTTGACTTAAAAACTTTTATGTTTAATAGCACTTACAGAATATTCTTACAAATGACAGAGGATGGGTTGTGATAACTGAGTTCTCGCCCTCCCAACCCACTGGTTTAGAAACACTATAGCCTAGTAGAAATGACTCTCCTCACACACCTTGAGCCAGGGCAGGAAAGATTCTCTCTCCCTCTGCTAAAGGAGATTAATATTCCTACGATCCTACATTCAAGAAGAACACTATAAAAAGTCATGGACTGAAAGCTAGCAAGACCCTCAACAGAATCAAGTCCAACATTTTTCACTATTGTCCCAATCAATGACCTGAGCTCTCCTCTTCACGAGACCAACCCCTGGCCATCCTGTGAGTCTCTCTCTGGTTTCTGCTCTTGTAGGAATTAGATTTCCAAGCACCTTTCCTGTGATTTCACTTGAAATTCTTTGCACACCTCTATATCTCTCTCAGGGCATTTACCAAACAATATTATGTAATCCAAATGTCAACTGTTCCCTCAGCCCTGTGGTCAAATTACACATCTGCAAATAAAAAAGTAAAATCACTATTTAAATAGGTTTACACCACACACTCTACTACTTATAAGTTGAAAATTCTGCTTTTGCATCTGTCTTTTTCAAAGTTCCCTTCTTTACCATTCTTCTTTTGGAAGAAGCATCCTGGTCTCCAGGATTCCCTGGTTCTCATCAACACAAAAGGATTCCACTTTAAGGCATACCAGATGGATTTTAATGATTGACAAAACTACGTCATGCAAATAACAGTATTTGCCCTCCCCAGAGAGCAATCACACATCAATCCAGTCTAGCATTTCTTGAGCATGCTCTTTGACATCTTCCCTCCTACTTGAAAAAACAAAAGTATTTCACCATCAGGACTTCGTAGTTGTTTAGACCAGTGTTCTACTAATGTAATTCAACTCCCCTTCAGGTTTCTGCTTTGTCTCCCATTCTCCATTTCTCCAACAATTGGCCTCTTTGCTCTGTGCTGTCTGCTTGCCATCTTTCCACCTCAAGGTTGTTGCTACCTCATAGTATCTGCCTCCCTCAAAACTCCAGCCTATACATTAGGTCATCACGGCTTCTCAGCCTCTGCTTCCTATATAGCCCACTTCAAATATCCAAATTAAGAAACCTGATTGTCCCAGCTCATCTCTGAAACCTGGTCTTATCATAACTCTTTGCTCAACATATGTACTGACTGATCTTTGTTTGAGGCCTGCCCTGGTCCTCAAGCCATATATGGTTTTGATAATCCCATAGTAGCAAAATAAACATCCAGACCTACCCACTCTGTAGTCATTGCTGACAAATTTAGTTCACGTTAGACTGGGCCGGAAGGAAGCAGGTATCATGGTTGTTGTCTACTATGCCAATTGGAGGTCTTTTTTGTCTCTTGCAATAGCATGTAATCCATAACCCCTGTCCACGTTGTGAGGCAGCGCACCCCCTCTCAGTTCCTATGACTATGATTCCCTCCCTCCTCCAGGAACTGTCCTCAGCTGATGGGAGCTGCCTCAACCCACAGGGCATTGCCCTTTCCCCTCTAATTCACCTTCCCTCTCCTGCTTCACTTCTGCTCTTACAGATTCTTACAGATTTTTTTTTTTTTTTTCCCTGAAGAACACTCCCTCAATAAATCTGCATCTAAAACCTTGTCTCACGCTCTGCTTCTAGGGAACATAACCTAAGAATCACGTTACGTAAACCAGGCTTCTCTTGTAACTCTATTGAAAATAAGCAATTCTGCCAGTTACTTTTGATAGTAATAACTTTTGCATTTATTTTTAAATGTCTAGAATGCAGATTGTTTTGACTTCAGATATAGTATCATTCAAATGGGGACATATAATTGCATAATTCATCTATTGAAACAATTTCACGAGTTTGTGAAGGTAAATGAAATGAACTGCAACAAGTTTAGCATTTGTATTTATATACATATATTTTTTAAAATCAAATTTCTAGGACTCAAATTTAATGAAATAGGCTTGTGGGAAATAAAATTAAATCATTTATATTTAAAAAGACATTTAAAACATTGTTAAAGTGCTTTTAAAAAATTGATCAGAATAGTTAGCCTTAGGAAGGAAACTTTCTTCCTTGATAAACAGACAAGAAAAAAGAACCAAAATAGAATTTCACCTTATACAGCAACAAAAGTTGGTATTATATTTAGACTTCAGTTCTCAAAAGCTAACTATTACTTCAAAGATTAATGTTTTCTCTCCTGCACTCTGCTTTATACATTTATTTTTTTTTTAACAAAACTGTTTGAGATGGCTAGTTTAGAGTCCAATTAAAAATAATCCCAAGAAAAAAATCTCCCTTATGAGGTATACGTCCTTGTTATTCCAATAACTTGTTTCTGGTAGAAATTGATTAAGGAGCACTTAGCTTCAGGCTTAAAGACCTTTACAACTTTACATGTTAGTTTTCATGTTGTCAATTTTAATTAGGTCATTAATGTTACTATTCCTGAAATCTCTAGAAAAGTTTTTCACTTTTACATAACCTCAGCCTTTTGTTGTTGTTACTTGGTATTTCCAATATTAATTTCTCTTCTGTATACTTGATTAGCCTGCCTTTACTTTTATATTCCCTGAACTACTGATGTTTTCTTGGTTTAATCTGAGATATAATACAAGTCTAGCAGTTTTCAACAAGATATCCTTCCATTCTTTTCAGTTTCTCCATACTATAAGGATAGCAGACCTTAATTTCTACACTTTGAGTCACTCTACATGGAGTCAAGGCAATTAAGACAAATTCCCTCCACTTAAGAGATCATTTATGAATTTAAGAAAACTTTGTCAAATACTATAACAAAAAACACAAATATTAACACCCATCCAGTAGGATAAAACACCAATTATCCAGTTGGTATGTTTTAGTGTTGTCTTATTCACATTATTATAACTATTTACCTAAAATTCTCCTCATTTAAATACAAAACACATCTAATGTGTTTACCGAATACCCCTCTGGTAAATAAGAATTGGCTTACCAGTCTTCTTTTCCCTCTACTTTCTAAAGTATGTTTTTGAGTCACAAGTACTGAAAAACTAAAAAATTATATTTCAAACTCCCTCGCAGCTAGGATTCTAGATGCCAAGCAGGTTCCACTCATGAGATCCACTCATGCAAGATGCAGAAAACAGAAGTGGGTTGGAGGGCAATGATCTACTTCATTGCTGTCTTCTGTGGACAGCCATAGCCAGAGACATTGGGTCTTTCTGAAATGGTGCTCCAGTGCCCAATCACTGCCACAGGGATGCCCAGCAGCAGTTGCAGAGTCCACTGTTGGAGCCCTGTGATTCCTACCCTTTACTGTGGTGGAGGGAGCCACTCTGCTGACTCCTCGGTTCCTCAGTATTGCTCTGAGTGAAGGTCATTCCTGTACGACCTACCTAGAACCTTCTCTTGTTTTGAATCCTATTGTGCTTCAAATAGCAGAATTTTTATTTCTTGCAACTGTATTCTTACTGATACTGCCTGTGGAAGAGCAGCTGAGGTATATTTAAGGTAAATAATTTCCAGGAAATTAAGCCACTGAAGCACTTTGTTGTAGCCTTTGGTGGGCAGGGGCAGGTAATAACTATTGATCATGCTGATAAGAAGTATAGCTGGGTGCAAAAAGCAGAGTCTTTGAAGTCAGACAAGAGTGTTAAGTCTAGTAGGTTCGCAGTTAGAGCTCTAGTTCCCAAAGAAATGCATTCTGTGGTAAAAGTTCCATGGTTGTCACTGGAAGATGAATGTCCCAGGCCTGGGAAGGTGACCCACCCTAAGCTAGACCTGATATACAGATCATAGCATAGTAAAGAAGAGTAAAGACTTTGGGTAGGCAACGGTCCTGATGTCTTCCATGAGCTTTGTTACATACTGGCAGCATGATCTTAGGCGTTTTGCTTAATCTCTGTGCTTGTTTCTGCAACTTTAAATGTGGATTTAATACCATGCGCATATTTTATTAGAAATAAAGTATGCAAAGCCCTATACTGCTGGGCACATAATAGGTGTTCAGAAATAACTATCCTTCCCTCAGCTTTTAACAGAAAATCCAGCCTTGTTTATACAGAAGCAGAAAGAATAAATATGAAAATTAAAACAGAAAAAGTAATAAGATAAATAGCAAGAAATAGAGCCAGAAGGACTCATAGAGTCTCATGGGCTCTGAGACATAGGGAAAAAGCAAACATTCTCTGATGGTGAGAAGAAAGGAAATAAAGTAGTCTGGAAACAAAGAATCCAGGACAGGGCTCTCCTGCTGCATTAACACTGGGTGACTACAGAAACATGAGGTCTGCTCTCAGCAGCAGAGGCATGCATAATGGTTTCTATTGTAACTCTGTTTTCACTCAAAACTTGCTAAAAGTTTGCAGTATTTTCTACAGCACAAATTAAGTATTTGAAAGTAGCATTGAAAGAAAGTGGAAGAAGAGGCACAAAGTTGTACGATATCCTTACCTTGCAAAGTGTTAACTGTTAGATTGCCCATCTGGATCATTAAAAACCACTTGCATTTTTTTTCATTGAAATTCAGCATATGGAAGGGCTTTACAGTGAAGGGTTCTGCATTTTTAAACATTCTAAATATGGACAATATCGACTAAAACACAAAATAATGTGAACTCCATGAGTCTAGCAACCACATTCTTTGCTTATTTGGACCAACATGGCTTAATGTACACTATGTCCACAGCCTACATGAAAGAGTTTCTACAGCCAACACAGCACAAAAAATGACTTGTTCATTCAGTAAAATCAATCAAACTATTGGATAGTTCAATGAAACCAAACATGGCACTTGTTTTACCACACAAATCAAATTTGTTTGTATATAGACAGATCTATAATCTTCTAGTTACATTAAATCCCATTTAAAACAACACGTCCAAATTGCATAGTATACACATATCACTATTATAAACTCTTTAAACATGGATTTAACTATACTTTTTAGAATGACTGGCCATATTCAATGAAGTTCAATGTTGTCTGGTGCTATTTTTCTTTAAGAAAGTTTACTTTGGTCAGGCAGAGATAGGTCTGAAAAGTACCACTGTCTTGAGCATGACCCAGAAGTATGATGCTTCCTGGGAAAGCCAAGTGCTCAGGATACTTCAGGAGGGATCAGCAAGTGATACAGGTAAAACAGATACAACCTGGAGGTCTGGCTTAATTTAGGATGTGGTTCCATGCAGATATTTGAACAGAGTAGGAATTAGAGAATAAGGCACAGATACTGAACCTCGATGGCATTAAGTACCTGGTCACTGGCACTTCTTCAGATTAGCAATCCCTTTGAGGCAAGAGGAAGGTGCTGTAAAATCTCCTCCACTCATGGTGCCACCCCCATCGAGTACCCTGTGCTGATTAACATCAAGTTCAAGCCCTCAGAAGAACTTTGAGCCAAGCATTTGAACTTGCCTCTGGTGGAAGCCATAGCCTTCTCCCTTTCACAAGCCAAGGTTTCTCTCCAGCCTGGCAACTTCACTCCATTGTTTCCCTCGAGCCACTCCACAGACCCTGGTGGTATATAGCCCTTTAACAAGAATCCTCCAGCATCCCGTGTTGCCATTTTCAGCAAGAATGTCTGCCATTCTCTCTCCAGGGATTCTGTCCTGCCTGCCTCACATGGTTCTAGTAGCCAGTAGGTTTTACATGCAATTCATGCCATCCCCTCAGTCAGTCTACAGGCTACATGGCTGGCTTACAGGCCATCCTGGCAGTGGTGAGATCATTGTTCTCTGTGGTATAGGCTCCGTGGTAGCTATTGCTTTTGCATTCGTGGGGAAAAGTGACAAAAATACGAACACAATCATGTATTTTTGCTGGTCCTCCCCTTCCCCTTCTTTTCAGGTCTCCTTATCAGCTTTCTCTCAACCTTCTCATCCATTCTAAAATCCATTTTGTATCTTAATACAAAATTAAAACTTCAAAAACTTGGTTTCATCCTGATTCTACTCTATCAATTTTTACTTTAATCTTAGGTCCATAACATTAAATTATATTTAGACTGGTGTAGACTGGAGAGAAGCCTTAGGTCCAAAACATTAAATAGTTCATAGAATATATCTATTGTGCCACTGAAGTTGTAATTTGACTTGAGAATAATAGTAGTAGTAAAATATATTTGGTATTTGCTGAATTCCAGATGCCATGTTAAGTACTTTCCATACACAAAGATGGTATAGAATAATGGTTAAAATCTTCAATCTAGTATCAGAAAACATAGATTTAAATCTCAGTTTTGCCATGTACTAACTTTGTAATCTAGGCAAATTAATATTCCAAAGGCCTTCAGTTTTCTTCTCTATAAACTGTAAATGCTACGAGTATCTGCTCCAGGGCTATTTTTGTTCCAGGTAGTTAGATAGGCATGGTCTGGGCAAGAGAAGGCTCTCTCGGTATTAGGAATGCCAAGCAGTGATGGTTTGTCAATTATCACACTGCCTCTCTGAAAATGATCATTTGCCGGCCCACCCAGGGATAGGGGAGAGGCCGTTTCCTCATGATCCACAGCTACTAACATTAAAGCGTTGATTGAATGCAGGTGCCAAGGAGAAGAAACTTCCTGGGCATGCCCAGTAGGAGACAAAACGGTGAAATACAACTTCCCCGGTACATTCCTCAGGAAAAAGGAAAAAAAAAAAAAAGCCTCAGGTAGGCATGCATGCAACTTCCTAAACACGCTGTGCCTGCTCAATTCACAAGGATAAGGAAGGCACTGTGCGTGCGGGAAGTCCATCCTAAAGGGAAGAATCACGGGAAAGAGGAGAGGCTATACAGACCCAGGATTAAGGTTAAATGCCTCTGTTATTCTTTTTAACCTTCACATGCCTGCCTGCCTGGGTCTCTTCCAAGTGCACCTTCCCTTCTTTCCTGTTCTTTTTTTTTTTTTTTTTTTTTTTTTTGAGACGGAGTCTTGCTCTGTCGCCCGAGCTGGAGTGCAGTGGCCAGATCTCAGCTCACTGCAAGCTCCGCCTCCCGGGTTTATGCCATTCTCCTGCCTCAGCCTC
>NC_045440.1:110337803-110400730 GCF_002776525.5 Piliocolobus tephrosceles | reverse complement strand
CCCGGGTTTATGCCATTCTCCTGCCTCAGCCTCTGGAGTAGCTGGGACTACAGGCGCCCGCCACCTCGCCCGGCTAGTTTTTTGTATTTTTAGTAGAGACGGGGTTTCACCGTGTTAGCCAGGATGGTCTCGATCTCCTGACCTCGTGATCCGCCCGTCTCGGCCTCCCAAAGTGCTGGGATTACAGGCTTGAGCCACCGCGCCCGGCCCCCTTCTTTCCTGTTCTAAAGTCTTTTTTTTTCTTCTTCTTCTTTTTTGAGACGAAGTCTCATTCCATTGTCCAGGCTGGAGTGCAGTGGCGCGATCTCAGCTCACTGCAAGCTCAGCCTCCCGGGTTCACACCATTCTCCTGCCTCAGCCTCCCGAGTAGCTGGGACTACAGGTGCCCGCCACCGTGCCGGTTTTTTTTTTTTTTTTTTTTTTTTTTGGTTTGTTTGTTTGAAGTAGAGATGGGGTTTCACGGTGTTAGCCAGGATGATCTTGATCTCTTTATCTCCCGACCTCGTGATTCATCAGCCTCGGCCTCCCAAAGTGCTGGGATTACAGGGGTGAGTCAGCACGCCCTGCCTCTAAAACCTTTTTAAATAAACTTCCACTCCTGCTCTGAAACTTGCCTCAGTCTCTTTGTCAGCTTTATGCTTCTCATGGTCTTTCTTCTGGGGAAGCAAGGACTGAAGTTGCTTCAGACCCACACGGATACTGCCACCTGTAACTCGGGGTAACTTGGAGCTCCTCTAGAGGCAACCTATCAAGGATTAACTGACAAATTGCATGTAAAACTCTTAGTGAATGTCTGGCACTTACCAAATCAGAAATGCAGTGTGTGAGCTCTTGCTGACACTAGCATTTTTTTTTTCATCGAATGACGATGTCATGTAACCCCATTATGTAGATGAGGAAACTAAAGTTCAGAAAAGCTAAGTAACTTGCCCAAGGTTATGCTGCTATTAACTGGTTGCAATGGAGTTTATTTCTAGTCTGCTCACAGAACCTGGGCTGTGAAACAACGTATTTTTGGTTCTTGCCTCATGTTCCTTAAAACTACAGCTGCCCACGTGTACCTATGAGGATTCACATTCATGAGTTTGCTGCAGCTACTCACAGGTGGCTTATTACTTTTTAGTTTAACCAATAATATTGATGACAGCTACACAATGTACACTGCCTCTCACCTATAAAAGAGCACCAAAGCCTTCCTCATGGTGTGCTTTGCTTAGGATAAAATGAGAACAAGTATATGAAAACTACTTAAAGTCTCTTAACACCAGCTTCATGTCAAGAGTGATTATTTTCCAAATTATGTAAATGGACAAACATAATTCATAAGGATAAATGCATCAAAGGAAATTGTTTGTTGGGCAGAAGACATTGCACCTGGCAGAAGGAAAGCTCTGAGTAAATTATACTGACTCTGAAAATTCAGGAACTTTTCAGGAGATGTTAAACAGTTGTTCCCTGGGACAGAACAGGAACCTGATCCCCTGGGGTGAGCTCACTGTGCCCCCAGCTGATCTTTCCATGAGGAACCACCTGCTGCTTTGACTCTGCCCTCCTTACGTCCATTGCTGTGCCTCCTTCACCCCAGCCCATCTTTTTCTTCTCCTTTCCCACTGCTTCTACTTTAAATCAAGCTCTCATTAACTTTCCTCCTGGAATATTTTAAGTTTCCAACTGTGCTCCTCAACCCATCATTTCTACACACATACCAAAGTTCTGCTGAAAATTATTTTCCTAACTAAAGCCAAGTCTCCTTAGTTGGCTAGTCAAAGATATCTGTGAGCTGGTTCTAGCATTAACTTTCCATTTCTTTCCCCACAATCACGCCCCCTGCTTTCTTTCCACTCTCTGCCATATTTCCACATAGTCAAGCCCTGTTCTGATCTCTGAGTGGAGTTCTAAAGCCAATTTCTCCACACCTTTTCCAGTTCCCACAAGCAAATACGATATCTCCCACCTGTGAACTCATGCCAAGTGTTATTATTCTATTCCTACTAATTTTATGGCAGGATAGGAAAGGAAAAAAATATCTGGCTGTACTCATTTTGGGTTCTCCAGCTTAGAGGACTAAAAATTGAACTGGGCAAAGACAGATTAATAAGAGAAAAAAGAGGAAAAAAAAGTTCATTAATATCTGTATCACACAAGGACACAGGGGAGCACCCAACAATGAGTAACCCAAAGAGGTGATTAGAATTGTGATTGCACCACTGCACTCCAGCCTGGGCAACAGAGCAAGATCCTATCTCAAACCCAAAGAGAGTATAACAATAATAAAATAGAATAATTACAACAATATACTGTAATAAAAGTTATATGAATGTGGTCACACTTTCAGAATGTCTTACCATACTGTACTCACCCTTCCTGTGAGGATGTGAGATAATAAAATGCCTACATGGTAACCTGAGGGGAAGGAAGTGAATGATGTAGGCTTTGTGCCATAGCATTAGGTTGCTATTGAAGTTCTGATACTACATCAGAAGGACATCATCTGCTTCAGATGATCCTGGATCACTGAGCCTCAGTGATATTGATGACCAATGGGCAGGTCACTGGAGAAAGAGACAACTCATGTCTTGGGTGGGACAAAGCAGGACAGCACGAGATTTCTTCAGGGTACTCAGAATGATGTGCAATTTAAAACTCATGAATTGTTTATTTCTGGAGCTCCAGAATATTTTGTATTTTCTGATCACAGTTTACCATGGGTAACTGAAACCACAGATAAAGGGGAGACTATTGTATCTGCAAACATCTCATCTTGCCTAATATTACTATATGTGGATCATCCTGACACATATTAAACTTTAAAAGTATCCTTCTTGCTGAGACAGAGGGGAGAAAGATTTCAAAAGGGTAAAATAATAAGGAAAAAATGAGTTCTACCTTCTTTGGAGAGGCTGGGTGGGTGACTAGGGTGGGAATCCTGCATTCTGGAAACACCAACTCATCACTCATATTTTCCAGAGAGAAAAGTGCTTGGAATCACTAAAAAAATCATTTTACTTAACAAAGATTGGTATTGACTGGGTGACCCCACTCTCCTTGGGGGGGGAGAAAAAAGCAGAACTAAGCCTCTTCTATTTTTTAGTTTAAAATCAGAGCAGCCCCAGGACTGGGACTGTTGGTTCTGAGCCTGGGAGTTGGAAGAGTAGATGTGCATCTCAATCTTGACCCACACTCTGATACTGTCCTGTAGCCAGGGAAGTGACAGAACTACTTTAAAGAGGCATCACCCCCATGCACGTGACAGTGTCCTCAACAAAAGACCCAGTTCAGCCCCTAAGCTCCCGAGTACCTGATGACCCTGCCCTGGAGCTCCAGAAGAGGATGGGCCTTAGCACTCACGGGGACCACAGGCTCTGCACATCAGCATTTCCTCTCTGAGGCACCTTCCCATTCCCCGAGGGCAGCACTGGGAATCTGGCTCTGAGTATGTAGCCCTAGGGGAACTCTGGAGAAAGGATGATTTTGGATTTACTGCTACTCTTAATAGACGAGGAGAAGAATGTCAATCATCTTATCCTGTATTCATAGTAACACTCCTGAATATTAAGAGAAGACTCACCACAGTTACAATAATAAAACCACTTTAGTAGATGATCTCTGTCTTACTCACAGAGGTTCAGTAGCCCTTGCACACCATGTGTTAATGCTTCCTGAATAAAAGTTATATAGGCACATTTTGGTAATTGGTGTTTTCTTTTCTTAGATGTGCAATCCATCTCATTTGGATTTGTTGCTAATAAGTATGAGTGGCAAGTTTTATATGATAAGATATTGCAAAAGTCCTATGGTTTAGATAATTCTAAGACATTGTTTTTGCATTCCTTCATTTAATAAAAATTTGAGCTCCTAATATGTGTAAAGAACCATTCTTGATACTAGAATAATCAAGATGCAAAACCACAGCCCATGAGCCTAGGCATTCACTAAACATTTACACATGCAACTTCTATTTATTTGGGGAAAACAGGAAAAAAAAAAACAAAAAAACCCCAGAGTATCTTACTAGGCCCTAGTGACACAGTCCTTCCCTCAGCATAGCCACTGAATAAGTAAAGAAAAATTTAATATATAAATCTTGATGAACACTAACTATAAATCTTGATGAGCACTATGAAAAAAACAAAGTAACTGGAAATTCCCCCACATAGCTAAGTGACACAGGATCTCCATGAAGAGATAAGTAATCATTTATGGGAACATCACCTCAGATAAAGAATAGTACCCTGAGGGCTTTAAAGAAATACCTTTTAGACTGATCCAGCAAGACATGACGAGGGGTTAAACTAGTACACTATTAAGAATATGTGTATTCTTTTCAAGTATTTAGTGAGAAAATACAATGATCTGGAAATACGGTGGTGAATACAGACATAAAATGTTTGGCTGTCCTGGAACTTACAAACAGGTGAGGAAGATGGACACTGAGCATGTATTGAGGCTCAGAAAATGATCCCCCAAAGTGGCGGCCTCAAAAGCAAAGTTTCTGTCTTTGCCCTCCTGTTTCTCACCCCGCATTCTCCACAGAGGCTAGCCATAGAAACTATAATTCCTCTTCCCCATGGTGAGCCATAAAAACCAGAACCCCTTTTCCCCAAAACCAGCCATAAAACCTAAAAAATATGACTCCAACTTTCCCCCACCTTTCTGTGTGAGAATTAGCCATAAAGAAATTCTCTGACCTCCCTTGTTTCACTGTAGGTCGTAAGACCCACCATTCCAAAGAGGGCACTGCCCCATACTCGGAAGGAATGCTGCACAGAGAAGAATCCAAACAAGCAGAGCTTGCTGGGTTTCCCGCCCCTCAGTCTATTACTATTAGATCACATCCTTTTTGTTTAATCATATTTCTACATGGCTGGTCATGTCTCATCTACCTAAGCATAAAAATGGATAGTTCACCCTGGGTCTTTGGGGTCTTCAGTCTGACGCCTCCCATGTCATGTAAAACTATGATCAAATAAATTTGTGATGGCTTTTCTCCTGTGAATCTGTCTATTGCCAGTTTACTTCAACAAACTGCAATCTCAGATCTTCAGAGGAAAAGTTTGAACTTACCTACACAGGTAATTACAGGTGTGATGAGGGCCATGTGATAGAATCATACGGCTGTAGGTAGCATGTGGATCTTAACAAGCCTAGAAGGACTGGGGGAGTTCTTTCAGAGGAAATATCTAAACCCCAAATTTTGAAAAACAAGCAGGCATTGATTCGATAAGAAGGGCTGGAATCTCAGGAAATTGTCTGAGACTGTCATTATCTGCTGGTTGAAGAATCTCTGAACATGAGGACAAGCATATCTGTTATCTCAGGTAAAGGATTGATAGGAGTTTAGGGGCAGTTTAGCTCTGGATGAAAGAGAAGGAGGCAGTGAACCTCCTTTGTTGAAAACAAAAGGGATAAAGTACCACTTATGGCTGGATAAAGAAAGGAGTTAAGCACATTTGAGCCTGATGGCCCTTTCGTTTTCACTGAAAACCGTTTCTGTAAGATTTAGCCTTACATATTCTGTTATCCAGTTACTATTGTATACTTTCTTCTACCTCTGAAACCGTGCCATTAATAATAAATTTAATTCTTTTCAAAATTGCTGTCAATAGGGCATTTGGGCTTCTCTCCTTAGGGTATAGGTTTTCTTTTCAATCAGAGTAGATTTCCTTGGGGAAAAACATAGAGCAGATTTTATGAGAACTAAAGTATGTCACAAAACATAAACACAAACAAACAAACACAAAACAGAAAAGGTATGTGTCTTCTCCCAAAGGCTTCTAAAGTAATTTTGAACTCAGAACATTTCTGATTTTTTTCCTGTCCACAGCATCAGGCATTCATGAGAGCAAGAAAAAGGTTGCAAAAGGTGAATGCATTCCTTTAGTGGAAAGCACAATTTGTGGGAAATACTAAAATATTTATTGCTTTTCTAGGAGCTTTACCAAAGGATGGAAAGGCCATAAGATTACTAATCAAGATTTTACCATTGTGACACTGGATTGTCAAAATACTTTAGTTTTTCATTTCGGAAATTGCTGTTCTAAATATAGTTTCGTGGCATGACAAATTGTCCAGTGATCTATGGAACTTACCATACTATGGAAGTTGTATTACACGAGCATAGCTGAATGCCACTTGTAGAAGTAACAGATGGAGATCTTGAGCCCTGTATCTCCTACTCCATGGAACCTTCCCATCTTCATTGGAAGACCTGATACTTTCTGTACTCAGCCTTTCATTCCAGCAGTTATAATTGATTGTAGTTATTGTTCACATGACTATCTCCCTTGCTAAACTGAATCACCAAAGGCAGAGACTATTATTTGTCTAACTGCATGAACTTGTATATAGTAGATGTTCAAAAATCTATTTTGCAACTATAAATGTAAGTGAAGTTTCAAGATATATTATTGAGGAAAGCAAAAATCAGATTTTTATCTTAACATAGATAAAACCTAAAAGGAGATATTCATTTAAGGAGACTTCCTCTCCCCTACAAGTGAACCAATATCCAAATAGCCCCTCAGCCATTTTGACACCTACTTCTTTTAAATGTTTCCCTTCCTTGAATGTATTCACTTTCATGATCCAGTGAGCCTAGGAAACGCAGCCTTGCTGAAACATCTGGGATTCATCAGGCTGGTTCTGTTAATCAAAGTTTTCTAGATCAGTTCCAGATGTTGACTAACTAAAGTTACACAAGCATTGTTCACATTTTTAACTACAATCAGATCTAACTTTCCATATCTTGAAGGTGGCTTAATTTGTGTAGGTAGGAGTTACACTCTTATTTTTAAAAATTAACTCTTAGTACAGAGGTAAATATAAAGCTGATAGATTATCCTAGAAGTAAATAAAGATCAATAAAAAATTCAAGATATATTTTCAGAAATGTAAGTGGCATCTAGTCACATAAACTCATAGATGTCATGAGAAGGAAAGAAAAATTAATCCTGTGCAAGTATCTACTATGTGCTGGACACCATGATGGGTAATGCACGATATTGTTTAATTGATTTAAATCTCATAGTGACTGTACAAAATCAAAATTATCCCATTATACAGATGAGAAAACACAGGCTCATTGGAGTTAATTATATTGTTGAAAATCATATGCTTAATGTCTAAGCTGAGATTACAGACTAGTTTTTCTGATCCCAAATTCAGTATTTTTTCCCACATGTTTCCTTTCCCTATAATCTTAGATAATATGAATTTGGAAAAGAAAAAAATACATATACAAGTATGCTGTAAAACATTTCCTCAAGGAAGACTATAAATGTAAAACCTATATCTACTTTTCACATAATTTAGTATTTTTGTGCATATTTTATTAAAATTAATTTAATTATCTGACAACATAATTGGATTTTCATGAAGCCTGAACAAATCTGGCAGGCAAGGAAAATAAAGTGAATCAATCTAATTCCAGTTCTGGCAACTCCATAATAAACACCTTACACCAATCCAGAGATGCTGCAGGGCTCTAGAAGAAGCCAGTGTGCTGTCAGTAATAATAATGGACTGATTTCTGCTGTTAGTAGGATTATGAGATAGATGTTCCTAATGGCCCATGGATGGCAATGCAATTTGATCCTGCATACCTACAACAAACTTATTTTTTAAAGCAGTGTTGGGGTGTAAACAACAACAACAACAAACAAACCTGTAGAAATCACCAAAGATGAAGAAAAAGAAAAGATATGGGAAGGAGGAAGTGGAGAAAGAAGAAAAGAAACAGGGAGCTATACCCTGAATTACGCCAGTAAGCAAACACAAAAGCCAAGTTTCCCTGATTCTAAGAACAGTCCCTGGCTCAGGAGGTGCCTCAGCCATTCTTCAAGGTCAGGATGCCTAGCATGAAGGTAGGATCCTCCACAGAAGTTAAAGTGACTATAGATCCATGTTCCTTTGGCTCCAGTAAAAGTAAATGTACATCTTATGTGGCAGAAAGCTACTCTACACATTAGGGCTTCTGAATTCTCAAAGATATGTAGTTAAAATAAGCTAAAAAATTTTAATTTACCCAACCATAAATAAAATAGGCCACCATGAGTGGGAATCAGCTGAAAACACACAAAAAAACTACCAAATATTGGAGACATTGGAATTAGCTGATGGTAAATAGAAAATGATATTATAAAACATCTAGGAAATTTTTTAAACAATACAAGTGAGGAACAAGAAATTATTAAAAATAACCAAGCAAACTGATTATAGAAAGATGAAGTAGAAATTTTAGAAAAAAATAGATTTATTGAAATTAAAATCTCAGTGGTGTATTAAATAACATATTAGAGCTGACGAGACAATGAACTAGAAGTAAGAGCTGTCAAACTTACAACATTGAGAAACAAGGACATGAAAATATAAAAAGAGCTATTGAAGACAATAAAAATGAGAAGGTCAAACATACATGTAATTGTACTCTAAAAAATAATAGAGAATGGAAAAGAGGCAATATTGGGAAGACAGAGATGTAAGCTGAGAATTCCCTGACTTTCTGGATAGGCACATATCTACAATAGAAAATGCACAATATATACCAAGCAGGTCAAGCAAAAAAAATCCACAAAACATAATAAAATTTCAGAGCACCAAAGATAATGTATCTGAAAGAGCCAGAGAAAAAACCAGAGTGCCTAAAAAGAGGATGATTTCGTCTAACAGCAGATTTTTCAATAGCTTCAGTGGAAACCAGAGTTCATAGAGTAATATATTCAAAATACTGAGAGAAATAACTATCAACCTAGAATTGTGTTGTTATAAAAATTATTTTTCAAGGACATTGTCAAACACATGCCCAAAATTAAAAACTGAGTTTACCACCAGCAAATCTTTACTAACATACCTTCTAAAAGATACCTTTAAAGAAGAAAAGATTGTAACAAGTTCTAAAATGCAAGAAGAAATGTTGATCCAAGAAATTGTTAAATATGTAAATTAATCTAAAAAGAAATAATGTAAAAATACATAATAAAATGACTAAATTCTGAGTTCATAAAGACAACAAAAATACTATGCTGACCCTGTTCAATACAGAATCTACTAGCCACAAGTTGTCATTTAAATTTAAATACAATGAAGTTAAAATTTTAGTTCCTAAGTCACACTGGCCACATTTCTTGTGATCAATAGCCATATACCAAGAGGCTACTGTTTTGGATAAAACACATATAGGACACTTCTATTATCACAAGAGGTTATATGATACAATGCTGCACCAAATATATACTTGTAATTTGGAATGTATTAGTCAGAAGTAGATGGTTCTAGGGTCCCTGTGTTCTTTAGAATAGTTAAGATACTGGCTCTCTTTAAGACTTTTAAATCACTAATTATGGCTGGTAAAATGTTTATAATAATCACTAAGGAATAAAACTAGAGTAGTAAGGTGTGGAAAAATCAAATAAGAAAAAAATAAACCCAAAGTAGAAAAAATAAATAAATGAAAGTGAAACAACTAGAAAACACCAAGGAAGGTGGTGAAAACAATTTCAAATATATTTGCACACAATAAAATGTAAATAGACTGAAATTGCTAGTGATGAGTAAAAATATCTGTCAAGATTTTAATAGTTTGTTTTTTGGTTAAATAAAAGGGGTTTAATTAAGTATGTAATACTATGAACAATTTTATAACACAAATTTGAAAACTGGGACAATATGGAAAAGTTTTGGTAGCAATGTAACCAAATAAATGTGACTAAAACCCAAATATTTACAAATAAAATTTGCCAAACTATATGCTATCTAGTGCTGAGTAGCAAACCACTCCAAAACTTACCGAATTAACATTTATGTTGATCATGGTCCTTTAGTGTGAGCAGAGCTTAATGGAGCTCATTCCTCTCTGTTCCACTCACATCACCTGGAGCAGCTCAAAGACTGGAGGCTGGAATCCAATCAAAGTTCAATCATTCACACACCTGGGGTTGGTGCAGGCAACTGTCTGAGACCTTGATGGGGTCTGTCAGCCAGAACACCTACATGTGACCACCCCATATGACTTGGACTTCTCAACATGGTGGCTTTGTTCCCAAGGTGAGCATCCCAAGATCATCCCCAGGGCAGGACACTTGACGTTTCATCACTTAGCCTTAGAAGTCATGACACATCACGTCTGCCTCACTCTGCTTGTTGACTCAGTCACAAAGTTCCATCACGTTTTAAGGGAAAGG
This sequence comes from Piliocolobus tephrosceles, assembly GCF_002776525.5. Lineage (NCBI taxonomy): Eukaryota > Metazoa > Chordata > Mammalia > Primates > Cercopithecidae > Piliocolobus > Piliocolobus tephrosceles. Next base: position 110,390,552 of record NC_045440.1, on the reverse strand, counting down.
AAAATAGGCCTCACCTCCTAAAAAGAATAGAAAGGTTCTGGTAGAAGTTGTGGAACTGAAAAATTGCTGTGGCCATTTTCAGAAAGCACAGTCTGCCACGTGTTTCAATGATTTAAAAATTCATCAGAAATTAGGGAAAAAAAATACTTTCTTAACCATTTTTTGAGTCTAGTTTTACCTCGAATACAAAAATCAGGCAAATCTAGTAAAAGTAGAGACCAATCACATTCACATGTATGAGAAAATATTAGTAATTCAGCAGCCATCCCACTACTGGGTATGTATATCCAAAAATAAAATAAAATAAAATCTATGTCAAAGAGATACCCACACCAGCATGTTTATTGTGGCATAATTTGCAATAGCCAGGATATGGAATTGACCTTAGTATCTTTCAGTGAATGAGTGAATAAAGAAAATGTGGTTTATATACACAATGGAATATACAATGGGATATTCAGCCTTAAAGACAAAATCCTACCATTTTTGACAAAATGGATGAACCTGGAGGACAATATGTTCAGTGAAATAAGCCAGGCACAGACAGACAAATACCCCTATGATCTCACTTATTTGTGGACTCTAAAAATGTTGAACTCATAGAAGTAGAGTATAGAATGGTAGTTAGCAGAGACTGGGGGTGGGAAGGAGATTGGGAAAATATTGATCAAAATACAAAATATCAGCATGGATGACTAAGGTCCAGAGATCTATTGTATAATATGGTGACTATAATTAATAACAATGTATTATAACCTTGAAAATTGCTAAGAGAATAAGTTTTAAGTGTTCTCACCATGAAAAATAAGTATGTTAGGTAATGTACTTGTAAATTAGCTCAATTTTGCTATTCCATAATGTGTAAATTTTTAAACCATCATGTACATGAGAAATGTATAAAATTTTGTCAACTTACTTTTTAAAAGGTAAGAAATTATTAGGTATCCAAATGTAGTCAAGTGTTAAAAAAGAGAATATATCATGAAGAGGTTGTGTTTACTCCACTAATCAAAGGTGGCTTAACATTAAAATTTTATAAGTGTAAACCACTGTATTTCCAGGTTAAATGAGAAAAAAATATAATCATCTCAATAAATGCAGAAAAAAACATTTTCTATAATCCAACACCCTTTTCCAACAAAACTAAACTAAATACTTAGTAAAACAGGAATAGAAGACAGTTTTCCTTATCTGCTAAGAAGCATTTACAATGAGAAAAATAACCCATAGCAAATATTAATGATATAGCAAATATTAATGATGTAACGTACCATGTAAAAGAAAAAGATGGATACCCCAAATCACTACCTCTATTCAACATTATGCTGAAGATCCTATCTAGTTTGTAAGAGAAGAAAATACAATAAATATGGAAAGAAACCAGGCTGTCACTATTAAAAGGTGATTTGATTACCTACATAAGAACCCCATCTACTAACAAAATGCAAGAATTAATGAGTATTTAGCAAGGTGTCTGACTATAACAATATGCAAATTTTATTGTGTTAATACACAACAACTAGAAAACATTTTAGAATTACATATTTTTGTTATCACAAAGAATATAAGTACAACGAATAGATTTTTTTTCTTTTTTTTCTTTGAGACGGCATTTTGCTCTGCGGCCTAGGCTAGAGTGCAGTGGCACAATCTCGGCTCACTGCAAACTCCGCCTCCTGGGTTCACACCATTCTCCTGCCTCAGCCTCCTGAATAGCTGGGACTACAGGCGTCCGCCACTGTGCCCAGCTAATTTTTTGTATTTTTAGTAGAGACGGGGTTTCACCGTGTTAGCCAGGATGGTCTTGATCTCCCGACTTCGTGATCCGCCCACCTCAGGCTCCCAAAGTGATGGGATTACAGGTGTGAGCCACAGCGCCTAGCCAGTGTTTTTAAGAGGATATGTAAGAAACTAAAGAAGAAAGACTTAAAATTTTTTGAAAGCTATTTTTAAAGGACCTAAATATGAAAAGGGAAATACGCCATGTTCATGGGATGGGATAACTCAATATCATAAAAATGTCACCTTAAATTGAACTATAGATTGAATTTGTTTCCAATATCATAAACTCAATATCATATAAATGTCTCCTGAAATTTCTCTTCAAATTGAACTACAGATTTAATTTTTTTTCCAATCTAACAAGGTTTTTGAGAAACTTGACAAGCTAATTCTAAAATTTATTTGAAAAGGCAAAGGCTCAATGGGTAAAGTATTGAAGAAGGATAGGAAAGCAAAATTGTGCTACCAGATGCCAAGTTTATTATAAAGCTGTGTCAATTAATAAGGAAAGACCAACCTGACACCAAGACAGAATTCCTAATAAAATAGAGAACCCAGAAACAGATCTATACATAACAGAACCTGATATATAGCAAAGATGATATGATCACTGGAGAAAGGAACTAAGCTAATAATAATAATAAATAAATACAGGTATTATTTGTTTATAAAATAAACTACATTATATATAGGCATCAATTCCAGGTAGATCAAAAATTTAATGCAAAAGGGAAAATTTTAAAACTTTGAAAGAAAAATATAGAAGATAATCTTTGTGAACTCAGAATAGAGAAAATGTTAACTATAAATTTTTAAACAATGCGAAGCTCACCTACATTAATAGGAAGAATTTCTGTTTATCTAAAGACACCATAACATAAAGTTACAAACTATTTGTAACTTTTAGAGTCAGCAAATAATTAGTATTCATTAAGTGTAATGAACTCTTCCACATTGAGAATAAAATGACAACTTCCTCTCTCCCCTCAAAAAACTAGTAAATGGCCAAACCAGCACTTCAAATCAGAGAAAGTACTAATGACCAAGCCTCTTCAGTAATCAAAGAAGTACAAAGTAGGATCATAATAAATTGAGATAATATCTATTGTTGGTAAGAAGTAAATTGATGAAAAAGATATACAGCTCTGCTATAGTATAAGTATAATTGGAAACATTTGAAAAACACTCATCTTATACATCTAAACACTAACTTATCTGTAACACAGCAATGTTACTCCTAGAAACAAAACCTAGAGAAATTTGCATGTGAGACCCAAAAGATATGTACCAGAATTTTATAATTGTCAACAATAACTGTTGTCAACAATAGAAAAAATTAGGTAACAAAAATCAATTTACAGAAGAAACAAATTGATTGTAGCATAGTCATATTATAGAATTGTGAAAATGAATAAAGCTACTAGCAACATAATAGATAAACAATGTTGAGTGAAAAAAGTCAGTTGAAGAAAACTGCATAATACATGAAATGACATAATATATACTGTATACATAATCATTACATGTTATCAATTTTGAACTGTTATTTGTTTTAGAAACTGCCTTTATGTAGGGATTGCTATGTATTTGGTAAATTTATTGTAGAAAGAAAGAGTAATAAATACATCAGTTACTTCTGGAAAGGTGGTAAAGGAATGGAATTTTGGAAGAATATGCACATAACTCAATGATGTTGATAATGTTACAGTTTTTAGCCTCAACAGTGGGTTCACCAGTGTTGATATTATGCTTTCTAAAGTCTCATAAATTATGTATATGTATTGGATATTACATAATAATGCTTAATCAGAGCTTTTGTGTATTGTTTCATACACTTCATAAATTGTTTTGCTAAAAATAGCAAAAAAGGATTCATTCAATAAATTATATTATAGATGGGTAAACATAATAGAAGAATGAATTTGGAGCCATATAGCTCTGGACTGGAATTTTTGTTTTGAAGCTTACTAGCTTGAGCTATACACACATCAACCAGATACTTAAGACCTCTGAATATCAGTTTCCTTCAACAGTATTGTAAGTCTACTATGTACTAAGTACCATTCAGAACACTGGGCACACAGTGGTGAACAAAACAGACACCATCTACAGGCACTACGAAAGTGTATGTAGAAGAGGTTCTACAGGAGCCTGTAAAGGGCTAACCACGAAAGAGCAGCAGTACTTGGTGTGAGATGTATGTCAGTACCTTCTTACATCAATTTCGGTGGAAAGCATGTCATTTTGCACAATATTGGGGAAGTTTCCTGCAACTGTGAGCAAAGCAACACAATGAGAATTGACTATGTATTCAGAATGTATATCCTGGGACTATATGAAACATAGCTAAGTACATTATGCATCAAACTAATATGAACATAAAATACTATCAAGTCGCTTGTATAAGAGCTGACAATCTGCTCTTCTGACAATCAAATTATGGTGTGAGGATGGTACCGTGTACAAGGAGTTCTCTCTGTAGAAAAGTCTTTGTTATAACTTCATCAGATGCTTTAGTTGTGTGTTTTTCCTATTTACACTATCTGGTGTGTGATGTTACCCTCCCTGTGTCCATGTGTTCTCATTGTTCAGCTCCTACTTATGAGTGAGAACATGTGGTGTTTGATTTTCTGTTCCTGTGTTAGTTTGCTGAGGATGATGGCTTCCAGCATCATCCATGTCCCTGCAAAGGACATGATCTCATTCCTTTTTATGGCTGCATAGTATTCCATGGTGTATATGTACCACATTTTCTTTATCCAGTGACTGCTTTCGTTTTGTGTTTCCTATTTACATTATCACTGTCTTAATCGTCCCCAGTGTTACCAGAAAGAGAAGAATTCACTTCCTCCCAAATTACTTTTGCAGGCATCAGGATTATAGTTCTCCCTGCTCCTATCTCACTTTCTGTCTGCTCTCGCTGAGCTCCTAGATACTCAATCTGTTCTAGGATTACTGTAAGTGATGCTATGTGGGTTTATCAATAACTGTCTATCCTCAAGGAACATTTGCTCCAGAGAGGCACATGGCCAATTTGAAAGCAGAAAACGTTTATATCGTCATGTGCAAAGAACCTAAGAAAAAAATACAGTGATAATCTGATACTAATATCATTACTATGAAAATAAAATTTGGGTATATCTATAGAAATGCAATAAACGCCCTCACATTTAGCAAGAAGCAAGTTATGTGTCACACAAAGGGCCTGCGGGAAACCAGTGGTAAATTATTGGAGAAGGGCAGTTAACTGAAACAAATTTGAGTATAAAAGCAGCACAGAGGCAATGATCATTAAATTCTCAGCAACTGCGAAGAAATAGGATGGAGAAGAAAAATAAAAATTTAAGTCAAGGACCTTTTTCACAAGTAATATTTGAGGAATTTTCCATAATTCTGAGCAAAGCAACAAAAATAGACTTGAATGTGTATTCAGATAGTTATTGATAAAAAAGAAAAAAAGAGATGAAATTATAATCATTTAATTTCCTAGGAAAAGTGGTTAGGAGAACATAATAGAACTCTGTCAACCCAAAATTCAAGTGGTAACATAGGCTTTCTTGAAAGGGTACTTCCCAGAAATGAACCAGGCAATCAGACCATGGAAGAAACTTTAAATATCAGAGGTCGGTTTTTAATTGTTTGCTTATTTGTATTGTTGAAGCTCAGATTTATACCCCAAAATATGGCCAACTGACATGCTGAACCAAAGAAGCAGCCTCATGGTCTCTGACCTTCCCCATCCCTCAATGTATTTGCCAAAGAAGTTGACGTTCTTTTATCTGCCTGAAGTCCAGATCCACCAAAGGGAACAACTGCTTTTTCCTCCCTTCTCTGTAAGACCAAGAATGTAAGACCACACCTGAATAGACCCTTTCATTGTCAAAGAAAATTATTTACAATCTCCTCTCAGATCCATTTATTCTTCCTAGAATTGCCAAGGGAATTCCTTTTCTCCCCCTTCCCATATCCTATTTTGCCAGGATAATATAAAGGCTTCTGAACCATGTTGCGGGGTTGTGTCTTCATTCTGAAGGCTCCCCTGTATACACATTAAGTAAATTTATATGTATTTTCTCCTATTAATCAACCTGCCTAATGTCAGTGATTTTTAAGCAGACCTCTAGGAAGCCAAGGGCTTTGGCCCCAACAGGGTTTTGGAGTTGTTTGTGTGCGTGTGGCAATATCTACAACATAATATTTGCCTCACTCACAAACAAAGCATAACACCTAAGCAAAAAAAAAAAAAAAAAAAAAAAAAAGTACCACTCTGACTCTATCCCATTATACCACTTTAAAAAAAAATTACTTTAAGTTCCGTAATACATATGCAGAACATGCAGGTTACATAGGTATGGGTGGCATGGTGGTTTGCTGCACCTACTGACCCATCTTCTAAGCTCTGTCCCCTGGCTCCCTACCCCCGACAGGCCCTGGTGTGTGTTGTTCCCCTCCCTGTGTCCATGTGTTTTTGTTGTTCAACTCCCACTTATGAGTGAGAACATGTGGTGTTTGATTTTCTGTTCTTGTGTTAGTTTGCTGAGGATGATGGCTTCCAGCATCATCCATGTCCCTGCAAAGGACATGATCTCATTCCTTTTTATGGCTGCATAGTATTCCATGGTGTATATGTGCCACATTTTCTTTATCCAGTCTATCACTGATGGGCCCATTGTACCACTTTTCTAAGCAGTTAATGATTTCCAACCCATCGGATTGGGAGAACCTAGAACTACTAGGCTACTAGTTCTATCCTGTTTTAGCTATTTTTCCATAGAACATCAATGAACGTTCCAATTCTATTATGGGAGCCTTGAATTTCTTAATCTTATTCAAACAAATGGGATTCTGAGCACAAGCAAGGGTCAAAAATCTGAAAAGCATAAGATTCAGCCCACATAGTTCTATCAAGTAACTGAGTTAGATTTTAGCCTGGGCAATATTCATATGATTTACTTATTCTAACACCAAGTAATAAGAATCTTCATGCAAACTATGCTTTTCTCTCACCTGTGTTCTGTATTATTTGTGTTACTCTGCATAATTAACCAAACCCTTGAAAATATCCATTCAATTGATCTAATACTTCAACCCTTTTGCTGTTTTTACTAGTCCCAGTGGTATCTTGCAAACACAGTTCTAGTCCCTCTAGTCAAACTATAATTTTTTTCTCAGGATGAACAAGAGGCTATTTACATCTGGGTAGTGTATAGCTGCAGATTTTTGTCAAACACTATTGGAAAACAAAAGGGTCACAAATCTTTCTCTCAATTGAAAATACAAATCGGTTCCTACTTTCTATCCAGGCAGACAGCCAAACCTAAAATAAGGGAAGGCATATGTCCATATTTGGGAGAAAGGTGCCTACATAAGTAAGGATTTCCCCCAAAGAACAAAGTTAACTTTTTTGATGGCTTTTGGTGGATGATGGAAATGTAATGGACAGATGACAAAACTTTAAAAATATTTTCCAAATAGCTTGAGGTAGTCTTTGAAGAAGAAACAGCAAGATAAAAGAGCCATAACCTTCATCAAAATTGATTAATGCAAAGAAGGCAGCTAAGGTATTTAAAGGTTCACCAGTTTCCTTATACTCAGCCACATCTGAAACTTGTTCCCAGTTATTTTTATTCATGTTCAAAAGAAGAAAAATCTCCCACTAAACAGGAGAGAACCTGTAAAACTATCCATCCTTATCCCCTTCCTGATCTTCATCTGTGCTTAAAGATGATTTTATACACTTCCATGTACTTCAAGTAGATTGATCCTAACATCTCCAGGTTGGGACAAGACTAAAGCTCTTCCAAACAAGTGGCTCTTAACTGGGAGCAATTTTGCCCAGAAACAATTTGGCATGTCCAAACTTTCCAGGGACACAATAGGATTGGAAGGAGGTACTAGTGGCATCTAATAAACAAAAGCCAGGAATTCTCAAAGCATCCTATAACACATGGGACAGCCCCTCACAAGAAAGAATTCTGGCCCAAAATACAAGAGTAAAGGCTGAGAAATGCTGTTCTAAAACAATGTCCCTGGATCAGCCAATCTGTGAGAAAGGATGGTCCCCTGAATGGACTGATTTCTGATCTAGGAGGCCTGCATGATAAGCAGCTATTTAGAGCCACATTCCTCCTGCTGTGTACGCAATTTGTGCAATTTCTTTTCCTGTTTCCGAGCTGAGAGGTCCTCCTTGTAAGTAAATATTTGAAGCCCTTAGCAAGCACAACTGCTCTCTTCTAAAGTTTCTGGCTGTCAGATCCTGTCCTGCTGTGGCCTAAAAAGAAAGGCAAAGAAGGGAGGCTAGAGCTATATTATTCAATAGCTGCTATTTTTTGACTTTTCTCAGCCCACCTAGAATATTCTAAATTAAGCGAAAAGACAGAATGCGCTTCCACCCCTAGTTCAAATAGTATGATTAACTGACTCTAAACAAAAATAAACTTCAAGAAGAGCTTAGCTGGGGCACAGTTGCTCGTACCTGTAATCCCAGCACTTTGGGAAGCCAAGGCCAGTGGAGCTCCTGAGCCAGGAGTTTGAGACCAGCTTGGGCAACGTGGAGAAACCCCATCTCTGCAAAAAAAATACAGAAAAATTAGCCAGGTGTGGTGGTGAGCACCTGTAGTCCCAGCCACTTGGGAGGCTAAAATGAGAGAATCACCTGAATCTGGGAGATGGAGGCTGCAGTGGCTATGATTGCACCACTGCACTCCAGCCTGGGCAACAGAGTGAGACCCTGTCTAAAATAATAATAGCTTAGACTGTTGGATTCTATTTCACATTATTCTATGCATGAATTCCCAAATATATTTGAGAATACAATTATGTACCACATAACAAAACATAAAATGTTAAAATTGCCCTTATTTGAAAAGATTTAAATATATGCTTTAAAAAATATCAGTCCAAAGTGGCCAACTTTTTCTTGAGACAAAAAAAAAAAAAAAATTCTGGGATGATAGGCTTCATTATTTTAATGTTAAAATGTTACTTATTAAATGACAGTGGAAATAGGAATTATCTTTTTTATTATTATTGTGACAACCTTCATTGCAAAATAGTCAGTTGGAAACTCTACTCTTTAATTAGAGATGTCACCCAGTATACACAGGGGATTGGTTCCAAGACCCTTATGTGTCCCCCCAATCCATATGTAGTCAAGTCCCTACAGAACCTGTGGATATGAAATATCAGCCCTTGGTATATGAGGGTTGTGTAACCCACTATCCTGTATTTCTGATTTGCCCTGAATATAAAAAATCCCCATTGGGATATAAAAAACCCATGAAGTTTGAGGGTCAACTGCATTCATTTGGAGTTTTGCTGATCCATGAAACCCCAAACTCTGGAATCACTGTCCTAGTCTACATAATAATGGCTAATAGTCAAGGTTTTTGCTTAGGAAACTCCAGTGGTGAGGAATACACTGCTTTCTGAGGAAAACCACATGGTATTTACCCAGTCCTATTGGAAAGTCATTCTTTATGTTGAGGTAAAACACAACATTTGCAAGTATTTGCGATTTTCATCACTTGGCTCTTGTTCTACCCTTCAGGCCACAGCAAACAGGCCCAATTTTACTCATACAGGACAGCAATAAGTAATGATGGTTCCCACGTCTTCCGTGAACCTTGTCTTCTCTAAGGCAAGCATTCCCTACTGCTACACATGACACTACTCTGAATTCTTCTCATCATTCTGGCCATTGTCCTCTAAACAGCTTCCAGTTTCTACAAAATTGAGCAACATAAGTTCTGATTGCTACAGAGTTGAGTAGCACTATCATTTTTCTATTTTAGACACTTCACAGATACTGTTCAACTTTAAAACAAATTAAATTTGTTGGCAGGCCTCAGTAGTGTTGACACATGAAATTGTAGTCAAATCAAATCTAGATAGTTGAACAAATTCTTCTTTTAACCCACATGCCCCCTACTGTGTGTGCATCCAACTGGTGGAGTTTCTATTTGATTCAAAATTAGGATTTTTTTTAAACTCCCTCCCTCTTAAATTTTAACTTGTTATTGTCAGCACATTGTTCTACCCTGCTGAGATTCTTAACAATATTTTGCCTATAAAATATTCCAAACATATGGAAAATTAGAGAGATTGATATAATGAAAATTCATGTGCCCAAACCAGATTTAATAAATATTAACATTATACCATATTTTCTTTAATGTTTCTTTTTTAGGAAACTAAATGTTAAACAACAGTTTCAGTCCCATTGATGACTCTGAAATCTCCTGTCCTTCCCTCTCTCCCCAGTAAAACCACATCTTAAAGGAGCTATCTGTTCTTCTCATACAAGATTTACGTGTCTAAGCCTATATAAGCAGATAGCATAAACTAAAAATAGTATAAAAACTTTAAATATGTGTTATCATAATTATTAATCATTCTGTAACTTTTAAAAAATTTACTCAATTTTCATTTTTAACGCTTATCCTTGTTGAAACGTGAGCCACAGTTCTTTCTTTTCACTTGTCCATTTATCTACTTTCCTGTTTTCTCTATTTCAAACAATGGAGTGAACATTCTTACACACACCACATCTTTGTGTAACAATGGCTCTAGAACAGACATCTAGAAGTAAAGTTTCTCAGTTATAATCATGTATCATCACTTTGAATAGGTATTGTCAAATTGCTTTTCAAAGCAATGGTAGAAATTAGGTTCTCATCAATAATGTATGAGAGTTTGCATCACTCTACACCCTAAGCAATACATGGTATTATGAGTTGAACTATGTCCCCTTCCAAAATTTACATGTTGAAGTCCTAACCCCTCATCACTCAGAATGTGACCTTATTTGGAAATGAAATAAAATGAAGTTGAAATTGAGAGGGCAGTATATTGGACAGGGTGAGCCCCTAATCCAGTATGATCAGTGTCCTTATATAATACAAAGGGAGAATTGGACACAGACATGCACACAGGGAGAACACCATGGATGCAGGTAGAGATCAGAGTGATGCAGCAAAACCTCAGAAACCCCAGAAACTGCCAGCAACCTGCCAGAGGCAAGGAGAGAGGCAAGAGACAGAATGTTCCCTCACAGCCCTCATCAACAACCAGTCCTGCTGAAACCTTGATCTCAGATTTCTAGGTTCCAGAACTATAAAACAGTGATTTTCTATTGTTCAAACCACCCAGTTTGTGGTACTTTGTTACAGAGATCCTAGAAAGCCAATACATTTGATATTGCCTGACCTTTCAAATGTTTGCTAATCTGAGGGATCTCAAGCAGGATCTTTTAATTTTAATTTCCTTGAAGTAAAAATAGTGAGTTCATATACTAGTTGGGTTTCTTCTTCAGAGAACTACCTTTTAAATTTGTATTTACTTTTTTACTAATTTATCATTTCACTAATGTTCATATTAAATATGAAAATTTAATATTTTCCTATTTTCTTTTACATATATAATTTTAAAAATTATTCCATGTTTCTTTATGTAATGGACTCTTAGTATCATGACTAAAGTTATTTTCTACCCTGTGGCCTTAAATATCTTCTACAAATTCTTGTAAAAATTTAAAGTTTTCAAAATCTGTTGTTTAATCTACCTAGACTTGGATTCTGCATGTAGAATGAGATAGGAATTTAATTTAATGCTTTATCTATCTATTTGGATAATCAATCATCCAAAGACCATATATAATTATCAGCTCTTTTTTCGTTAATTTGTATTTCCACATGTGTCATAATCTATGTTCCCATATATGTGGGATCAGGTTTCTGGGCTCTGTATTCCATTCTCTTTGTCTATTTGTCTAATGCTCTTCCAATTCTACAATGTGTTAGGTATTACAGATGTGTAGTAAGCCTTTCTACATTTTAATGACACAAAAAACTACCATTTTCTCAATTTCTAATATCATTTTCTAAATATCATCGAAGCAATTGGTAAATAACTGATGACAGCCCAATCACCACATCAAGGACAAATATGTAAAATTTAAAAGAGGTGAGAAGAGAACACTTTCATGGCAAAACTTTCTAGAGTATTGTAGCATTTTTTCCCCTCGCACATAGAGGAAAGAAAGAGATGCTCACCTTATAACTTATAAGGAGCTTTAAGAAACCATTGGTGAGTTCGATGCCAGTGCTCTGGAGCTCAAATAGCAAAGTTATTAGTGGAAAGAAATGGAGATTTACCACTAAAGGCAGCAGAAGCTGGTGTGGAAGGAGCAAGCAATAAGCAGCCAGCCAAGGAGGCGCTGCCTCCATCAGGGAGCTAGAGCCAAATGGAGACTCTCTAAGGAACCCTTGGAACTACCCTCAAGAGAAACGTTCAGATGACTTAAAAAGAGTTAACATAAACCCATCTCAAACTCTTCCAAAAGCTAACGGCCAAAGGATTACTTTCCAACTCATGTTATGAGGTCATTATTATTCTGATCCCAAAACAGACAGATAGGAAAATTATACAGATTAATATCCTTTATGAATAGAAACCTAAAAATCTTCAACAATTACTAGTAAACCAAGTCCAACAACATATAAAATGTACTACACACCATGGCCAAGTGGGATTTATTCTAGGAATGTAAGGTTGGTTCAACGTGTGAAAATCTAGCCACATAATATACCATATTAGTAGGAAAAAAGACAAATCCAGCATTCTTTACTGTCAACAAACTAGGAATAGAAGGGAACTTTTACCAGGACATCTATGAAAACCTCACAGCTAACATTATACTTAATGGTGAACAACTGAGAACTTTTCTCCTGAGACTAGGAGCAAGAAATGGACATTTGCTCTCATGATGTCTATTCAACTTTGTACCAGAGGCTGCAGCCAGAGCAACTAGGCAGGAAGAAAATATAAAAGGCATCGAGATTATCAAGAACTCTTACAAGTCAACAATAAAAAGACAAATAACCAAATTAAAACATGGGCCAACAAATTAGACATTTCTTCAAATGGGAAGGAAAAAGCTTCTCAACAATATTAGTCATTAGTGAAATTAACATTAAAATCACAGTGAAATACCACTTTTCACCTACTAGGATGGCTATTAAAAATAGGTTTTGGCAAAGACGTAGAAGGTTCTAATGTGAATGAAAAAGGTGCAGCTGCTTTCGAAAAATTTGGCAATTTGTTAAAAACTTCAAGAGTTACTTTACGACTCTGCAATTCTGCTCTTAGGTATATAACCAGAAGAAAGCACATATACATGCAAAAACTTGTATCCAAATGCTCATAGTGGCATTATTTATAATAGTTAACGAGTAGAAACAACTCAAATCTTCATCATTATTCAGCTATATAAAGGACTGGAGTGCTGATACATGCTACATCACAGATGAACCTTGAAGACTTTATGCTAAGTTGAGCCAGACATGAAAGGCCATATGTTGTCCGATTCCATTTATACTAAATTCCCAGAATAGGCAAATCCACAGAGACAGAAAGCAGCTTGGTGGTTGCCAGGGACCGATCAGAAGGAACAAGGAGGAATAACTGATTAATGGGTAGAGGATTTCCTTTGGGGGTGATTAAAATATTTTGGAACAAAATTAGAGGTGATAGTGTCACAGATTTGTGACTATTCCAAAAACCACTTAATAATACCCTTTAAAAGTAGAGAATTTTAGGTATGTGAATTATATCTCATTAAAAGATGGTCAATGTATTAGCCCACATGAAACGGGGAAAAGTAATGTGATTGCTTCAATGGAGGGAAAAAAATTGAAAAAAATCCAGGTTCATTTATAAGGAAAAACTGGCTGGGTGCACTGGCTCATGCTTGTAATCACAGCACTTTGGGAGGCTGGCGTGGGAGGATCACTTGAGGCCAGGAGTTCAGACTGTCTTTACAAAAAAGTAAAATAAAATAATTTTTAACTAAACAAAGGAAAAACTGATCACCAAGTAGAAATTGAAAGAAACTTCTTTAACTTGTTAAATTTCACATTCACACACAAAAAGAAAGAAAACCAAAAATGCAACTATGTTTAATTATATACATAAAGTGGAATAACTTTTCCATTAAGAATACCCACCACCACCAATGTTATTTAACATAGTACCAGAGCTCCTGCCCACTATGATGAATAATGATAATAATGATGATGATATAAATCTTATAAGGGAAGATTTTAAAATGTTGCTTACAGATAATATCACCATCAACTTAGAGAAAAACAACTACATTAGCAAACATTAAGAAGTAGTAGGACAGTTTCACAAGATTACCAGAGATAGAATCAATATATTTATCTGGATAAATGGAGAAATATTCTGTGGATGAGTCTACTTAACATTATAAAGACATAAGTTCTCCCCAATTTAATCTATAAACTCAATTGAATACAATAAAAATTGCACTTAGAATTTTTAGAGAAAAATCTCTAAACATATTCTGAAATGCACATAGACAAAGAGAAGTATACAAATAACTGTCAGCCTGGAAAAATGGTTTAAATGGATAATCATCTCATATGATACTGAAAAGACAACTGATTTTTATCTTGCTTAATTCAACAGTTAAGAGAAATTTTCGTTTCAAAAGGGAATCATTAAGGATGCCTATTCTGACCATCACTATTTGTTTTTCTAAACATTCTGGCCAATTTCAATAAGAAATCAGAAAACATAGATGTAACAACATGGAAAATACAATAAAAATAATTATTTTCTGATTTAAACAATTTTTTACTGATAAAGCTCAAGAAAATTGACTAAAAGCTTACTAGCATTAAAAATTCACTTTAGTTAAAAAATCCAAATAAAAATGAAATATTCCCAAATGAATAACCATTCTAATTTAATGAAAATAACAAAGGTATAAGATAAATATAAATAACCTCAATGATATACTGCATTCATAAAACTACAAAGTTTCTCTAAAGAATAAAAATTTATATTAATGACAGTGCCAAATATTGTAAAGATATATTTTACTAGAATAAAATTTTAGTTAAACCCAAACATAACAAAGAATATATTTAGATTTTTCTTGATACATTTGAATTTAAAAATCTAGATAAGTGTTTTACCAAAAAAAAAAAGGAAATTAAAAAGGGATGCATCCCACAAGTTATTCAAATTTATTCTGGAGTTACAATAATTAAATAATGTAAACTTAAACTCAAAAATCAGAGTATATGAAGTTTTAATATATGATAATCATTGTACAATGAAGAATAAATGGGTTATTTCAAGGGAGTTGGAAAAAACTGACTTGTAGAAAATCAGTTAGGTCACACTGTACCCACAAATAAATTTCATATTAAATGCTAAGTATTAAAAAGTGTAAGTCAGAATAAAATATAGGAGAACAGTTTTACATGATAGAGGAAGGTTTTTCTATCTGTGCTGAGCCAAGATAAATGGAATAAAGAAAAAGTGTGTCTAAGACCTCTGAGGGAATGCCCAGAAACTAAATGTGGGTTAGATACGGACAATTTTCCACCCACCATGCACCTTTTCATAAATGTGGACTTCCTACCCCCTGACCCAGAGACTACACCTAATTATGTCAATTACCCTGTGAATCACTCACATCTTCTTCCAATAACTCATTTAATAAATATACGCAGCAGAATACATAGGCTCTGACTCTGATGAAGAAAAACTTCTGGCTTTTTGGAGTTGAACTGAGGATCTCAAAAAGGTAGCTCATGGAGGAGATACCCCTACTTTTTATGAGAAGTTTGTTTCTAAAATGTTCATAAACAATCCAGTATTTGAGCAACAGGACCCTAACAAAGGTAAATTTTGAATATATAGATGCAATAACAGGGCAGTCCATTATAAAGAAATAGCAATGAAAAAAGGCAAAGAATTGGAAAGGTTTGGGAACACAGATGGAGATATTGAGAGATGAAATGAGTGAAAAGATGAGGAGGTACGTTCATCTGCCAGGGCTACAGTTACGAAACACCAGAAACTGACTTCAACACTAGAAACTGATAGTCTCACAGTTCTGGAAGCTAGAATTCCAAGATTAAGGGATGGTCAGGGACATGCTTCCTCCAAAGGCACTGAGGAAGAATCTCCAAATCTCTCTCCTAGCTAGGTAGTAGTGGCAGAGCTTGGTTCGTGGCAGCATATTCCAATATGTTCAATATTCGCATGGTGTTTTCCCTATGTGTCTTTTTTCCAAATTTCCTCTTTATGTAAGGACACCAGTCATATTGGATGAGGGCCCACCCTAATAATCTCATTTTAACTTGATTACCTCTATAAGATTGTTTCCAAATAAGGTCACATGCTGAGATATTGGCAGTTAAGATTCCAACATACTTCTTTTGTGGGGAGTGGGAGGCACAATTCAACTTCTGTAGTAAGCAACAGACCAGGGGGAGCTTTATGTCATGGACTAGTGGGTAAAGTACTGATAAAAAATATGTGGTAACAATGTAAGTTAAGTGATTTTAGTTTGAGGAACAAATGAAAATGGGAGGAAGAAAAAAAATCTAGTCATCAAAAGCAAAAAAGTTAGTGCAGGTAACAAGGTCAGAATAAGCTGTAAGAACTTACATAGGCTTTGTCATTTCTTTTAGAAATTAGGAATTTGTAGTTCAGGTCAGGGAAGAACTACACCAAAACACAGATTTTAGCAAAAATGAATACTGGAGCTACCAAGAAAAGTTGAACCAGCAGTCTACCAAAAAACAAAAAAAGGAACATAAAGAAATCTGCTGGAAGATATACAATCCCAGGAATTTTGCATGTCCTAACAATGAACAGCAGATGGTACTAAGTCCAAAGAACATCGGTAAATAAAATAGCCAATGGTTTCAATCATTGAAAAACTGGAATGTTAACTCCAAATCCTATGTAAACCAGTTTCCACAGAGAATTTTTTTTTCTTTTTAAGTGAAAACATATTTACATTTTGATGGCACATTTCTTCCATGGCTTTCAAAGCATTTCCATGGGTAAGTGTTCAGCTTTATGAGTCAGCCAGGACAGATCACTTTTAAATTGGTATTGTGGAGTTGTTTTCATTATAAAGGGTGTATTTCAGATATACTGTAGTTTCTAGGGTTTGGGGATGGCTTTCCTGGGAAGGGAACCATATATAACAATGTTTCTAAGTGAAAATGAGTAGAACTAAATGAATAAAGTGCAAACTACGTAAGTATAAGCAAACCAGGAAATAAGGGACTTACATATAGCCATAAAATGCATCCAGCTTAGAACTAAAGCTGTTTGCAGAATGTAGAGATGTTGGCACAAATCCGTGAATGGTAACCAAATATGCAAAAATTAATCTAACCCATAGAAAACAGTTCATATTAGCATCACAGTGAAATCTCTAACATGAGTTATGTTCCAAAATGAAGTACATGAAAAAAATTCATATTGCCCTAATTACCTTCAATAAGCCCCCAAACCACCCATAAAGTCATTGGTTTTTGTACACTCTCCTGACATGGAATAAAAGTGCTATTTTGTTTCTGCTTTTTGTTTTTTGGGTGAGCACCAAGGAAAGATACAGTAGCTAATATAGAAGGTCCTTATTTAATAGATATTTAAAGGTATGTATCTATTATTTATGTAGAGTGCTGTAGTTGAATTTGGATAAGTGATATGGCTCTACTTTCCCCTTAAAAATATTTTTCATGATCAGAGTTCACTTCATTTTTACTCAAGTCAATAAAGTATCCTTAGGCCGTGACCTAGCACTTCTCTTCCTCTTATTTTCATTGTCTGTTTCTGTTTCTCAGGGATCCCACAGGTGCAACCAATTCTTGCAGGCATAATGGGAACAGCAGCAGTACTGGAGGCTGTGTCAGCCTTAACCAGACTCTGCCACTTACTAATTTTGAGGTCGTGGATCACTAAACCTCTCTGATCATTAGCATAAAGTCACCATTAGCATCTAATTTATATGGCTTGGGGAAAATAAGATATCATTTATAGACAAACAGGCAGCTATGTGTGTAAAATGGCACCCATTTTACATATGAGAAAACTGGAACTTAGACATTAAGCCCAAGATTATTCTGATATGAAATTATGATTGACTATTTTAATTCAAGCTGTTATAACTACAGAGCCAGAGTTCTTCACCACTCTATGTTCCCAATACAAAAGCCATAGATCCAACTGAACATTCCTCAAGATCTGAAATACTGCAGTCGGACTTACACATATTCACCTAACAACTGAGAAGCCCAGTCTCTTTTCTCTTCTGCATCCTGCTGTCTATTTAAATATGAAGAATCTGTGCCAAAATTGCCACATTCTGCAAATTCCCCCAGATACTTCAATAAGATGTGGCTCATAGAAGATATTTGAGAAAGAGCTAAAATATACCACATGGTGAATCAAGATTTCAACTTGAACATATGAGATGTTTAACTCAAACATATTAACAAAAACAAATCAACTATTTGTTCCACATCTTCATCATAGAAGTATCAAGACAATTTTTTTATAAATTCCCTTAGTATGCCTTCTAAAGGGGCTTCATATAAATTCTATGTTATCTTAAACATTCTCTTTCTTTAGTAAAATGAAAAGTATAAGAAAGTGATAAAAGTCAGAATAAAACTTAAGCCATATTCTCAGATAAAAATAAAATACATGCATGCCAGAAATCAACTTAAAAAAAAAAACAACAAAAGCGCTAAAGAAAAAAAGGAATAAAAATTGAAATGTGCTATTTCCTTTTCATTCCAACTAGCTTACTTTTGCTTATAATAATCTTTTAGAATATATACAGAATTGTCCTGGGGTGAGGATGCATTCTGAATCTAGCAATTTCACTTTTCGGCCCTCATAAATACATAGCAAAGAAACAAAAAGATGACAAATATTGAGATGCTGTATGACCCTGAATTAGTAACACTCTATACCCCATTTGTTAGTAGCATTCAGTGTTGATCCTTAGTCCAGATATTCACAATTCCAAACATTAAAAAGAGTCACTAAAACACATTTGTGAATTTTTTTTCTGATCACAAGATGAATATGCATACCCTTCTTGAAAAATTATACATTAAAAAATATGGCAGGAACAGTAAAATCTTCCATACCCCCTTGAGATAACCTCTATTTCATTTAAAATGCAAGGTATTATGGCTAAAAATAAATAGGCAAATACTTGATTAAATTTGGTTCTAAATTGCAACTCTCAAATTTTAGAGAAGTCTACATAGAAAATATTCGTTTAGGTCATCAGTTAAGATAGAGGTACACATTATTTGTTCTACGAATCTTTATTTGATCCTTTATTCAACAGATTCCATTCGAAATATACTAAATTCAAGTACTTTCCATAGTGATAAGAATGAACCAACACGTGCAAATGTCTGCCTTCACAGAAAAATTACATTTTATGTAAAGGGGATGAAACCAAATAATAAATATCTTTAAAAGATAATATTTTACAAGAAGCTAAATACATTGATGAAAAATAGAGAAGGGAGAAAGAGCCTGCCAAGGAGTAAACAAATGCTGTAACTTTAAGTAGGGTGGTTAGGGTAGGCCTCACTGATAAGATGATGGTTGAGCAAAAAGCTGAAGATGAAGAAAGGAGGTGTGTCTGTCTAGGAAGTAGATTTCAGACATATCTCACATGCTGTCATGGGATCCTTGGGGTGTCACTTTGCCAGCCAGAAACCTCTGCAGCCAGTGGCGCCTTCTGCTTGAGTATAACTCATGCCCTCTGGGTTCATTCCTCCCACTTGGCCCAGCAGGCTGTGCTCAGCTTGCACTACCAGCTGTAGCTCTTCTCTCTTCACCCACGATGTGGCAAGTAGGGGACAGGACATGTTTCAGCCTGGTTTGTTACAGCTCTTTCAGTCCTGCCATTCAGAAGGTCCTGAGTTCTTGTTCCACGTCCAGGAAGAATGAGGTACACACAAAACTGGGGGGTGAGCAAGGCAGAGAAGAGCTACATTGAGTGACAGAACAGCTCTCAGGAGACCCAAAGTGGGTAGCTCCTTTCTGTAGGCAGGTCATCCCAGTGAATGTCCAGCTCTCAGTGGAGAAGAGACCTGCAGTGGGTAGCTCCTTTCCATAGGCAGGTCATCCAGACAAGTCGAAGAGAGCCGAAGTGGATAGTCTCTTCCAGCACCTGGTAGTCCTGATATCTGTCTAAGTCTGACTGAGTCCAGAGTTTTTATAGGCTCAGAAGGGAAGAAGTGCATGCTGACTCGTCTATGGGCGGCCATAGGTGGGCCTGGAAAAAGCAACATAAGTTCTCACCCTGGGCCGCAGACTCTACCTGGAACTGGCAGCTCAGCCCCCAGGCTTCAGGCTGTCCCTGGCTTGAAGGTAGGGCTTCACTGGAGATCCATTCCTTTCCACCCAGAAACCTGCCTGCCTCCTGCCGCCATCAACACACCATCCATGGCACCCAAGCTATTCATTCTGAGGAGCGCCCGCACCAGGCTGCCCTCAGCCCCTCCTTGGCCTCCTTCCTATGCTCGTTGGCACCCAAAGTCCAGAGGAGACCAAGGCAACAGGGGGCTGGCATGTCAGCACCACTCCAAGCACACAAATACTTGGTCAGGTTGCAACAGCACCCAGGCTTGGCCACAGCTTTGCTCCACCCTGGAGCAGGTACCAGGAGTGGGGAGAGGTCAGGGAATAGGAGCAGGCACTTCCAAGCCTGGACAGTAGCTGAAATTGCCATTCTATCTAGTCTTGCTGGCAAGAGAAACATTCTATTCTCTGACACTAATACCAATTACCTCTTAATGGCCCATATGAGTGGCCTTTAGAGGAACCCTATTGCTAGCTTATGAGAAAGAATATCTGGAAGACACACAAGCTCTTCTTAGTTATAGTAGCTTATTAAATTTAGGTCTCCCCATCAAGGGGATGTACCATATTGTTTTCAACTTTTCTGACAAGTTTTCACTCTTAGCTGGGATAGTTCTAAGAAAAATTTGGGGACTTACCTACCCATATACGAACTGCAAAAGAAAAAAAATAAAACCTAAAAAATACAAGAGTTCTATAACTCTCCACCCTTCCTGGGGTCATAATGTGTGCACCCAACAAATCAAAGTTCTTTCTTCATGCTTGGGGATGAGCCAGACACTTTTTTCTTTTTCTGGAGCAACGAGCTCTACAGGAATTCAGGAATAAGCATTTCACTGCAAAGCATGACTTCAGAAGAAGAAGAAAGTAGCCTTAAAGCAAAGATGAGGTTAGAAGTACCCTTGCAGTCAGCATGACTATTAGGCGCCAATAGTAAAGAACATTCAGATTCATGTCCATTTAGGAGATGTGCCTTATGAGTATACCCTTAATAATCTGGTCTTAAATGACCTCCTGTTTGACCATGCAAATGAGATCATTAGCAATAGCTCATTAG
This sequence comes from Piliocolobus tephrosceles, assembly GCF_002776525.5. Lineage (NCBI taxonomy): Eukaryota > Metazoa > Chordata > Mammalia > Primates > Cercopithecidae > Piliocolobus > Piliocolobus tephrosceles. The sequence goes on along the minus strand of NC_045440.1, from coordinate 110,369,485 downwards.
AACACACCTTAGATTTCAGCCCACTGAGAAAGGGCAGGCAATACTGGGAGCTACCAGAATTTCCAATTATGCTTGATAGCTGCAGGTCATTGACTGTGACCACTTCATCAGGGAACCAGTTTTACTTGTCAAGTCTTAAAGACAAAACTCTTTTTGAGCTAGAACTTTAGGAAAAACAGCTAATGTAGTTATTTTTCTTTCTAATAGATGGTCAGCTAATTATAGCTGGAATTAACTGAGTCTGGGAGGAAAGGTGGAATTAACTGAGCCTGGGAGGAACGGTCTTATTCCTTGACTGGATGTACCATTTTTATTTCACAATACAGCATCCTCAGTTTTGTTCTAACTTATGGGACTTTGACTCAGAAAGTACTTATTATCAAATAGGAATGGGAAATTGAAGAGTCAAAGTTTTTCTTTAATGAAGAAAATCTCTCTCCACTAAATCTGAAAAGAGGTAAATAGATGCCAACAGTATTATTACCAAAGACACCAGCCAACCAAGAGTCAGGTTATGTATATTTGCAAATACTCACTTTGAATGACCATAGCAGGTCTTGGTATCATAGGAAGCTCCTAGTGGTGCATTCAGCATCAACATGTCGGGCCCTACTGAGGGTCTTCTACAGTATAAATTCCCTTTGCCAATTATACAGTCTGACAAAGGAAGGGCTATCATGTTCCATTCAAAAGGTGAAAAAATATCAAGTAATTATGATCTGGGCTTATGAGCAATGACAAACACTAATCTCAAATCAAGAATAAAAAATGAATATTTATTTTATAGCTTCTCTGACACATAGGTAAAAGTTGCCTGGGGTTTTTAATCTAGTAGAAGCAGGAATTTCAAGAGTTCAACACTTATGGTGATTCTCCCTGGGAGATATAAGGACAAGACCTCAACACCAGTGTTTTCATGTGAAAGGGCTCCCACTCAGGGACCAGGATCAATTTTACAATATGGTGCTGAAAACAGCCAGAGTTTCCTCCATGTGCTCCACTTCAGTACCACCAATGTAAATGAGATTGGTTTGACAAAGTCTTTAGCTTATCTCTTGGATGTACTTTCAAAGATTCAGGGATTTGAGGGTCATGCATGGCTAACATCAAGGATGAGAACAAACAATTCTAGTCTTTAAAGGGATCTCCCTTGGTCTCAATCTTCCAAAGGTTCCCCTTCTACAAACAAATTGCTCTAGCTCACACATTAGTCTTCTTCATTATATCCTATTAGTCTGTTCCTTGTACTTTCTTTAGCTTCCTTTGGGTTTCCATATATGAACAAGCTACCTTGCATCTACAAGTTTGAGAAGGCATCATTTCCTCTGTGTCCATCTCCTTGCATAGGAGCATTAGCCACATTTTTTGGTGTGACTAACTCATCTTTATTTCTTACTGTTTTGTTACAAAAAATGGACTCTTTTTGAGGATCCTTTGTCTCCATTAACTTCTTGATGCAAGAATCATCTCATCCCCATTTAGACACCTATTCCAGGTATATTCAGGTCAAGCAACCAGGAGGGGCTTCATCATACTGTATTGGTGTTTCCCCCTCAGGGCAGATTTGCTACTCCAGGGCTGCAGTAGTCCACAAACAAAGACCCCTAATCACTCCCTTGCTGGCATCCCAACTCAGTCAAGTCATCCTCCATCATGTCCAAAGGGAGATATTTCTCCCATTTGGGGGTAATATAACACCTTGGACACTTTGTAAAGGTTGTACCATCAGGACTAGTGGGGCTTGTCCTTCATTAGGTGCCACTGGAAGTGCAAGTAGAAAGGGCAGATATTACAACCTATGTGCAGGCTCACAGAAATGTATACCTTCAGGGGTAGCAGGAAAGATGTGGTTTGACATCCCAAGGAGAGGCACACTTGGTCAGCCATAACTAGAAACTTAGTGGGTTTCCTCCAGGAAACGGACATATATCCTTGCCTCCTCCCACTTACATGGGGGAGCTTGGAAGGGACAGAGCAGAATCATCTAAACAATCTGGCCTTGGTGGCATCCGAAGTTTCCTGTTTTCTCATACCAATGACATGGAGAGGGGAGTTACATATGAGAGGTCTGGCACGGTGCCTTACTGAGCCACAAGGCATCCAATGGACATATTTCTGTCTCTCTTGAGTCCACATGCTGGCCCCAGTGACTCTGGAAACATAGCTTTCATATCAGAAGACATATTAGTTGCTAGTATTGTGACTTGTTTGCACCCTGACCTATTGCCTGGCATGAATCTGAGAGGCTATTTAAAGGAGCTTCTCCGTAGCTACAACACAAGGGAAGAAAGAAAGGATCATTTGCCTTATAACCACCACATGCTACTACTTGCTTTCTGGAGCTGGAAAGATTTACCACAAAATCTGTAGCCCATGGTAGGGCATATGGGGGTTGGTGCCAGGTTTCTTAGTCCTTGTCTGTCACTCATTTGACTGGGTTATGTCTAGCCCCATTATGTCTCTTATATGGGATGCCAAAATTCTGGGAGGTGATGTATATTTGATAGGATGGCATTTAGAGATTATGCCAGATTGTGTCTTTTCTGGTATTTATCCTATCCCTTGCTTAACAACCCTAGAAAAGATAAAAACTACTTTGCATGGTTAGCCAGGGAAGGTCTCCGGCAGAGTTTTCCACAGCCCTGGTGAGGTCCAGGAGCAAAGGTGATCGGTAAGCTTAAATGGAATAGTAAGGTAGCTAAGTAAACACAAAGTCTGAAGAAGACTTGTTAGAAGCAAGAGATACCTTTCTTATGATATATGTGGACTATCCTGGACCAATCTATAGAAAAAGATGACTCGGCCAGGTGTAGTGGCTCACACCTATAATCCCAACACTTTGTGAGGCCAAGGCGAGTGGATCACCTGAGATCAGGAGTTCAAGACCAGCCTGACCAATATGGTGAAACCCCGTCTCTACTAAAAATACAAAAATTAGCTGGGCATCGTGGCGTGAACCCGTAGTCCCAGCTACTCAGGAAGCTGAGACAGGAGAATTGCTTGAACCCAGGAGGTCGCAGTGAGCAGAGACTGCACCACTGCACTCCAGCCTGGGCAACAGTGCAAGACTCCATCTTGGAAAAAAAAAATGAAAAAGGTGACTCGACAGATGCCATCTCAAATAGAGAGAAACGTAGTCCAGCCTCCTTCAATGTCCGTGGGGAGATTTGTGCAGATTGTAACCCAAAAGCAACACTGGGAGAGTAGAAAAACTGAACTTAGTTTTTGCCACCATGTGGGATGGGAGTTGAATTAAAAACCAACTTAGCAAAAATAAAAATAAAACCAGTGGGTTCGTTTTCTTCTGCTGTGTAACAACCACAAATTTAATGACTTAAAACAAGATCCACTTATTAAGCTATAGTTTAGCATGGCATGCCTGGGTTTTCTGCTTAGGGTATTACAGACCTGAAATCAAAGCATCACACACGCAAAGGTTTTGTCTGAAGGCTACAGGAAAAAAATCCACTTCTAAACTTATGCTTATTGTTGGAAGAATTTCATTCCTTTTGGCTGTAGAATCAAGGTCCCTTTTTCCTTGCTGACCTTCATTCAGGGGCCTCTCTCAGTTCAAGAATACTCAAGTTCCTTGCCACTTGGCTTCTGCTAACTTCAAGCCATCTTCCTGTGTCTCAAATCCATGACTTCCTATCTCTGATCCCCAGCAACAGCTCTAAAAGGCTCATGTGATTAGATGAGGTCTACCTGGATAACTCCCTTTCTTAAATTCAATGGTTCCATGTAGCATAACTTAATCGTGGTTTTTCTATTCTATCATATCCACAGTACTCAGAGTTCTTCCCAGGCATGCATGCCAGGGGATGTGACTTAGGCAGCCTTCTAAGAGATCCTCCAATCACAAGTATATATTTTCTGTATCCTTGATTCAATGAACTGAGAGAGAGATGTGCTACATGTTTATCTAGGCTGGTAGGCCCTTGGGACCAGCAACTGTCTCTATAAACAGTAAAGTAGATGTTAATGACATAGTACAGGGATAATTTGGCCACTTGAATATGATGCAGGTACTCTAGGTAGGTAGCGAGAAAACACAGTAACATGTTCCACTATATACCATGAATATCTTTATAAAGTTTTATTCAACTTTTAGTTCCTTTTGTGCCTCCTCTCAGCTTTGTCTCACTTTCCTACTTCATTTCCTTTTTAACCTCTTCATTCTTCCTTTATTTTCCCTTCTCTCGTGTCTGCCTAAGACCCATCATCTGTGGATTGGAATCAGAGGACCTAGCCTCTACATTCTAGTTCTGCCAAAATATGGGTGGCCTTCGGAAAGTCTCTCAACCTCCCCATGGTTTGACGCCTTCATCTGATGGTTGTAGGGAGAATAAAGAGGGGGTACATGATATTGAAGTATATAATAGGGAAGCTATAGAGTAAAATTAAAAGGCTTCTCAATGTAAGTTGCACAAAGTCATACAACAAGTAGGTTGTAGAGGCAAGATCAGTAGGTTGTATGACCTTGTGCAACTCACATGATCTAACTAGTTCTTAGCCTCCCAGTCATAAACTGCAAATGATAGTACCTCAACTGTCAGGAGTATTTTCATTATTATGTACATAAGGCACTTAACACAATGCCTATCACATACTAAGTTACCAATAAATGATAGCCATTATTTTAATTAACATATAAATATACTTCATTATTTTACCTTTCTGATTTTATTCATAGCTAAAATTAATGATACTCTTCCTAGATTCTTTGCAAAAGATCCTTACTAGCTTTGGGGAAAAAACACATCACTTAGGAGTTTCATTTTTCATTTACCACTTTGCATTACCACCATGCATTCAATGTCATCTTCTTTTGGCAATTAAAAATTTCTGCTGACACTGGCTTTTTCTTTTCCTCCTTGTATCTGATTAGCTTATCTTTCTGTTACCCATGACTGATTAGGTTATCTGCTCCTTTGGCAACTTGCAAGATTATATGTTCTCAAGATCTATTGGCTGTGTAATCTTTCCCTTGAATCAATCTAATAGATATTTAGTAAACTCCTGTAGCCTCAATAAAGTGAGGGGGCAGAGTAGACTAAATAAAGCACTAAAATATCATTTCTGTCTGTCTAGCTGCAGGAGACCAGCTAAAGGTAAGTAGCCACGAAAAGAGGAAGGAAAAAGAAGAAACATTAAAACATGGGGTAAAATACAACATAGAAATAGAAGTCATATCAAAAAGGTAGACAAATGAAAGCTGTGGTAGGTAGAATAATGCTCCCTCCCCGCGGATGTCTACATCCTAGTTTCCTGAACCTGCGAACCTGTTACATTGCATGGCTAAAGGCACTTTTCAAATGTGATTAAGGTTCTTGAAACTGGCAGATCATCCTGTGTGATGCAGGTAAGCCCAATGTAATCATGGGATTCCTTATAAGAGAGAGAGGTAAGACAGTGACTGTCCAAGTAATACAGCCTGAGAAAGACTTTTCCAGCTATTTCTGGCTTTGAAGATGCAAAGGAGCCATGAACTAAGAAATACAGGCAGCCTCTAGAAGTTGGAAATGGCAAAGAAAGAGATTCTTCCTCAGAGCCTCCCAAAGGAATGCAGCCATATGATACTTTCATTTTAGCCCAGTGACCCTCATTTCAGAATTCTGATCTACAAAACTGTGAGGTAATAAATTTGTGTTGATCTAAGCCACCAACTGGGTGGTAATTTGTTACAACAGCAATACAAATGAATACTAAGAAGGTATCTAATAACTACAGTGACACTTAGATGGCAGCCAATTCAACAAGAAAAATCAATGTAGGCATTATAGGAGACATTTCAGTGCCATGTGTTGTTTACTATCCCCCATCTACTGTGTTGGATTCCCAAAGGCAACTGTGGTTGTAACATTTTACTGCCACTCCTGTTTATTACAGCAAGAAACAAACACCTGATCAGCTACAGGCCAGTCAGGATCCATTTCCTAGAAATAAGAAAAGTCTGACTTTACAGTGCACATTGTAATATATGAACCTGAATGCCATCAGTGATCATTTCCTTCTTACCACCAGTATTGATAACAAAGAAAGCTAGCCTGTCAAGAAAGAAGACTTCAGCCCTGCAGGGAGGAGGAGAAGGGAGGGTGGGTGTGTATGTATGAATTTGAGAGAGAATATTCTCTCTAGGCTTCCTACTCACCTTCTAGTTCATGGCTCAAATCCATTCTAAGGACAAGCTGCATTCCTGCCTTTCAATTCCATGCAAGTTCTCATTCATGAACAGTTGCATATGCCAACTTCAGGTGGTTTCTTTTAATCAGAATGCAAAAAGTCTTAAATATTGCAGAAAATAAAGAATACAAAAGGAGAAAGAATGGATTAAGACTTGTATCTAAAAACTGCAAGCTAATGAACTAGAGCCAACTTACTATGTAAGAAAGGACTGGTGACCTGGATAGCAATGTATGTAACAAGGTGTTATATTTCAATTTTGTTGTACATACGTACATATAATTTTGAATGTCATTTTTAAAATTTTGAAAAGTAAATAGTTGAATAATAAGTCAGAAAGGTAAAAAAAATAGAAATTTACAAAGGTAAAATGTCAAATGGAAATGCAACACTTACAAAAATAATAGTCAAAACTTAGTCCAAGATCCTTTGGATATCATGGGCAGAAGGAGGATATAAAAGAGGTCAAAGTGGAAAGAGAACATGATTTTAAAGAGATACTTCTGTGAAGAGGACTTTCAGAGCATGCCCCAGAAGGCTAGAAGACCTACTCCTTCAAAGGAAATACCTCACAAGCTGGTGAAGAGGGATTCCAATAAGACTCCATGGACAGCTTAGTCTGAAGCCCTTGAAGCTTAGGGCATAGTGAATTAGGGTGCTGATAGAGATAAAAGACAGCAGAATATGGGGCAGAGGGCTAGACACTATTTTATGCAGAGCAAAAACTAGAAGGTGTAAGCCCAGGTGACTTAGTGCTTTTGGTTGCAGAGCCAGGACAGTTGTCTTGTCACTGGGATTGGGGACATCCCCAGAGTCTGTTGAAGCAAAGAATGTGTGAGTGTTTCCCATGTGCCATGGGTGAGAAAGAGCTAGTGAGGGGTCACCTCTGGTGTTCTAGAAAGGTCAAAGAGATCTTTCAGCAAGAGGCTAGAGATGAACATGAGTTCCTGAAGGCCACAGAAGGAAGTTCAAATTACTATTTAGAATGGACAATTTCCTGGGTCAAGGAACAGCCAGGTGAGAGGTCCCCTATTTGAGATTTTCAAAAGAGCCTAAGGAAGACACCACAAGAGAGAGAATGGGCATAAACCATGCCACGCCCAGAGAGAATAAAGCCATTCAGCCCAGAAACACTTGTATGCCTTCTGACCTCTCTTCTCTCCCTAAGCCTCACCCCTGGAGGGGTATAGAACATCCACTAGGGGATAGAATAAGAAAGGGTGCAGGTAGTCAGTACACCCCAGACCTTAGCTGGGAGAAGGTGAGAAGTCATATCTTTCAGTAAAGACAGAAGTGTTCACTAACAGCTTGGACTAGATGCTCCTGACTCTTGAATTATGACTATATTTTGTGATATAAATTGACTCTGGGACAGTCTATTATTTCAGTAACTCTATTGAGGAGCTGAGGAAAGTCTTCCTCCACTGAATGAAGTTGAAAGGGACTTCGGGAGACAGAGCTCTTATCCATCTTATGAGTCATACATTCAGTGCATCAGTTACACATACCTACTACATATAGGTAATCTTCATTATAAATGTTGTGGTTTTCACATTTTAAGACATCTGTAAATAATTGGGCATGCTTAATTTAAATGCTGTAGATGTGATCTTACCCATACATTTAGTATATAATGAGCTCTCAATGAGGAATGGATGCTTCTAAGTCTGCACAGAGATCATGCACCCAATGTAGCTGTTGTCCCACCCCCTAAGCACTGAACCCACCTCTGAATTCACCTCCAGGTGAGGGGAGAAGATCCCTGCAGGCTGATAGTTTCCCTCCTCACAAGGGTGCTGTATCATTTAGTCATACAGAGACAATTAGCAGGAAAATGTAAAGAGAATTTGTATAAAAAGGGAAAAATGGTTTCTTTGGGGAATAGGATGGGATAGAGAAGGGAGAAACAGGTGATGGCTTTCCTTATGAACACCTATCTCCTTTTAAAAACAATAATTTAAAGTATTTTCCTATGTGATATGGTTTGGCTGTATCCCCACCCAAATCCCATCTTGAATTCCCATGTATTGTAGGAGGGACCCAGTGGGAGGTAACTGAATCAGGGGGGCAGATCTTTCCCTGCCCCTGTTCTCATGATAGTGAATAAGTCTCATGAGATCTGATGATTATATAAAGGGGGGTTCCCCTGCACAAGCTCTCTTTGCCTGCCGCCATCCATGTAAGATGTGACTTGCTCATCCTTGCCTTCCACCATGATTGTGTGGCCTCCCCGGCCATGTGGAACTGTAAGTCCATTAAACCTCTTTCTTTTGTAAATTGCCCAGCCTTGGGTATGTCTTTGTCAGCAGGGTGAAAACAGACTAACACAGTGTGCATACTTTCCAAAAGGAAAGCTACACATTAACTTACAACTACAAGGTGCAACAAATACAAACCTATTCAATTTCAATAGAACTAAATGCATGCATACACAGGCACATACACAAACACACTAAGAGGACATAAAATTTTTTAAACTTCTCTTAAAATGAGCCAGTTTCTTTTGTTTCAACTTGACAGCTATTATGATCCAGAGAAAGTCAAGGCAGGACAGATGTTGTCATAGAAATTTCTTCCAACCCCAGAAGATTGTGGGAAGAAAAGATTAGTGGGGAGTGGTCAAGACCTTCTCTTTAAGCCAAAATCTTAAGTTGGGGTGGGAAGCATGTTAGAAGGTTGAAGAGAAGCTGAAAGTGGGAGGGTTTTTTGCCAGTTTCCTATTTTGTCCTGTGGGAAGTTTTGCATGGAGTGGTCACCACACAGTAAACACATGGACATGGTGCAGTGAATGAGAAGTCAGTTGTGAGTTTATCTTTCTAGAACTTCCACCAGCAGTCTGCACACTATGCAGAAAGTATCCACAGTTCTTAGGTGCCCCGTGGAGGGAGGATGGGCCTTAACTGGTTCTGTCTGAGAAGCAGGACTGGAAGAGGAAGATGGGGGGGGATGGGGGAAGGTATGGCAGAAAAAGTTTGGGCAGGAAGAGGAGAGGAGAAGCAGCTGATCCTAGTCTCCTTATAAATACTTTTGTACAAGTGAGCTTTTAATAAGCTCTCCAGCCACAGGTTTCAGCTGGCAGGGCCAGCAGTGACCTCATGAACAAGAGTCACCAGGCTGCAGAGTCCAACAGGGAGCCAGAAAAAACTCTGGGACTCTCCTGCAGATCTGAAGCCCTTCGTCCTAACACCCCCTCTGCCAGCCTCTGACACATGGCAAACTGCCCTAAGACTACATCATCAATTTGGGAAGGAGAAAAGGTAAGACAGTCTGAAAAAGCAAGTATTTCCTCATGAAGGGCTCTGGTACACAAAAACGAGACTTAGGACTACCATCAAAATTTCACAAAATACACCCAGAGAAGTTTTTTGGGTTTTTTTGTTGTTGTTTTTTTAAAAAACAAACTGTCAGAAAACGAGTCCAAACATCAAACATGAGTCATGAAAACACAGTGTGAGCTGTGAACATTTTTTTTCTCCAAGACAGTGTAAAATGTACACAGGTTTTGTTAGAATAAAATAGAAAACAAAGAGGATGGAGTATCCTCTTAGGGGGAAGACCTCCCATCCACTGCCTCCTGGGAGCCACTGGCCCTCCCGCACCCCCAACCTACGTTGTCCCAGATCATGCGTGCATATTAGAGTTAGCTAGTGTGAAACTAATCAGAAGCACATAAGGTTTACATCAGACTAATTAACTTCAAAACAAACGTAAATCTTGAGAGCACATTACACATAATGGCAGGAGCAAGTGGAATAAAACATTGTGACCAGGGCCCCAGCTCCAGCTCTATAACATCTCAACACAGCCTTGCCATCGCTAACAGAAGATGACCAGGTTTTACTTTAAACTGTTATTTTGGCCTGGCACGATGGCTCACCACTGTAACCCCAGCCCTTTGAAAGGCCAAGGCAGGCAGATCACCAGAGGTCGGGAGTTTGAGATCAGCCTGGCTAACATGGTGAAACCCCGTCTCTACTAAATACACAAAATTAGCTGGGCGTGGTGGCGCACGCCTGGAATTCCAGCTACTCGAGAGGCTGAGGCAGGAGAATCTTTTGAATTCGGGAGGCGGAGGTTGCAGTGGGCTGGGATCGAGCCACTGTACTCCAGCCTGGGCAACAGAGTGAGACTCTGTCTCACAAAAAAAAAAAAAAAAAAAGTTATTTTATACTTGATGACAAAACAATGACCTGAAAACAAAGATACACGGTAAGTCAATGAACCACTTCCACAATGCTAAGCTTTATTTTTAGCACTCTTTTTCTAAGTTGAATGAACTGAAGATGGTTTCAGCATCACAGACACCCCTGAATTGAGTTAGAATGAGAAAGCCTGTCCCTGCTCTCATTAGAGGTGCTACTGCAGAAGGGTATATAGGTTTTAATGAGCCAAGAGTGATTTTCTTGTAAAATTGGACCTAGAAGCAGCTTTGCTTGGAAAAGAAGCCATCTCTGTAGCACAACATATTAGAAAGAGCATGGACTTTGTAGACAAATAGGTCTTCATTAAACTCTGATTTTATTTCCTCCTTGATGAAATCAGATTAATAATATTAAATGACTTAGGTTCTTAGATGCAAGCAGCAGACGCTGACTGTGGTTTCCTTTAGAAAAAAAAAAAAAAGACTTGATTTAAAAGATACTGAGTGGCTGACAGGATTGCAGGGAAGACCAGAGAACCAGGCTTAGGCTAAGGAACTCCACCTGGCAGATGCCTCAGCTTGCCTCTCAGATACTATGGCCACCTCTGGAAAATGGATGTCTCTTTTAATCCCCACTGCTTCCATCAGTCACCAGCAGTTTTATTTTGTTTTTCTACGGTCTCTGCTTCGTCAGGACACTCTCTTGCCATTCAAAGTCTGGGGCCAGTGCGCCCACACCTTAGCTAGGAGGGATGCTGAGAAAATGGAGTTGAAAATAGACCCTGCTCAGTCAGTCAACTACAAATACTTATTTGGAAAAGTTGCAGTAAGGCTGAAATTACAAAGACAGGTATAAATTCCATAAAGGAAGAGATCTTGACGCCTAACTTAAGGCTGGCACATAATGAATGCTCAAAAAGAGTTGTTAGAGGAATTTTAGAAAGCAAGGAATGGATGAACAATATGGGTAAAATTCTTATTCTGTGTGGATCATAATAGACAAGTAAGGAATGTTTTTTCTTTCTTAGTCTTATGTCACTAACTTCGCTGGAAACCATATTCTATACATTCTTTATATTTGGCAATGAGAAAATAAGTTTTCTGATACATGTCTTAGTATGTTTAAATGGGAACTACACATTACCAAAATTATCAATTTTAAAATAACTAGAATGAAATAAATGCACTTATTGCCAAAAAGATTTTTTCATCTTCAGAAAGTTCTATGGCAGGTGGGCATCATGGCTCATGCCTGTAATCCCAGCACTTTGGGAGGCCAAGGCAGGTGAATCACCTGAGATCATGAGTTTGAGACCAGCCTGGACAACATGGTGAAACCCTGTCTCTACTAAAAATACAAAAATTACCTGGGTGTGGTGGCGGGCACCTGTAATCCCCCAGCTGCTCAGGAGGCTGAGGTAGGAGAATCGCTTGAACCTAGGGAGGTGGAGGTTGCAATGAGCTGAGATCATGCCATTGCACTCTAGCCTGGGAGACAGAGCGAGACTCCATATTGGAAAAAAAAAAAGAAAAAAGAAAAGAAAGTTCTATGGCATTACCCACTGGACATTATTTGTTATATCTATACGTAATATTCTGATAATGAAAGTAAATGTCACATAATAGACTTCTGAATTTTAGATTGCTTCCTAATCAACTTTTAAATGAATAGTTTTCTTAGTGACTATAATTTTTAAAATTATATTAAAACTGTAAAAAACATATCATAAACGCCTAGTGGCTTTTTTTAAACAATGTCATTTCATTTTCAAGAGAAAGAAATGCTGTTTTCAAACATGCAAATTAGTTTTTAATTGCCTCACTATTGTCCTTCATTCACGCTATGAAGTGTATGTGTCCTCTAAACACAATTTGCTTTACTAATGAAGAAATCTTTATGATGGGCCAAATTCTCACCCTATTCAGTTGTCAGAATTCAAAAATTTTATTATAAAGACCTTATCATTTTCTAGGCAAGGCACTGAAAAAGTGGAGGGGAAAGTAATTTCCCATGGTAACTCTGAATAATTTTATCTTTCTACCTCTGAAATTTGAAGGCTTATAAAATTACAAAATAAATACAAAAGTAATTCAAGATGTTCTGAACCACGGTAAATCAGAGTTAAACAGACCATGCAGCAAAGCTATTTACTCAGCATAGAATTTTGGCCATCTGGATCATTTTTAAACTAGACCAGGCAAAATGATAAAACACACAGCAGAAGGACCAAAGCCACATGTAGCAAAGCCTCCACCTCTCACCTACACACTATGTGTGGCCCCAATGCTAGAAATGGCCTAAAACCAAAAGTTTCAAAAACAAACTGACCTTCAACAAAAAGTCTTGTTTTTTTAAAAAAAAAAAAATCACGTCAAATATATGTTAAAGGAAAATGCAAATAAACAAAATAAGAATTAAATTCATTATAATCCTACCAGAAGTAATCATTGTTAACATTTGTGCGTATTTGCTTCTAATTTTATGTGCCTTTATGTATACGTATGTGTGTTTAGATGTATATGTGCATATTCACAAAAATGAAGTCATATTGCACCTACTTTACACAACTTAATTTCCTCACCTATCAGTATTTCCAGTCTCACAATATTTCATTGCATGGAACTACAAAATTATTGACCGCATCCTCTCCTTGGATATTTAGGTTGGTTCTAATTCTTTGTCAATATAAGTAGAATTATGATGAATATACTATAATAAAAAATCTAACTTCCTTTCTGATATTATACCACTGACCCCTTTCAAATCCCATCCCTTATTTTCCCCCAGTTGCCCCACATCTGGGCAAGCCTATAAGGAAGCCTGGCACTGCTACTCCTGGCACAGAGAAGAACTTCAAGCTGCACAAATCCTGCAGGAACCTTTACCCAAGCTCCAATCTCCACCCGCAATAAAAAGCAAAGCCAATTTTTCCTTCTGTTTTGCAAACCATTTTAAATGATCCTATTGCTTGAGTATAAAAACTTCTCCTATCTCATTACCGCATGTGTGGCATCATCAGTCTCAGCATCTGAACCAATTTTGAGAGAAGGGTTAATCCCACCATCCACTGGGAAGCACAGTACAATTGGCGTTACAAGCAGGAAGTTTCAGGTGATGACTCCTACTTCCTGGGTCTTTCTTCTTTTGCCTTTGGCTTGCCAAGTGGATCATCTGTTGTTACAAACATGCCCTTTGACCTGTTGTCTGCTGACTCACGCGAGTCATGAGCTATGTGGTTATCTGCTGTCAAGCTTGTATTTTGAGCATTCCCATGTTCTGACCCACTTGTAGAGTCCTACTCTGAGCATCTGTTACAGACTTAACCTACCTAAGTCATGTTTCAATAATTAGCATTTAGAGACAGGAGTATGAAATTGAGGCCCGCTTTATAGTGATTCTGGGTTGTATGTCTTGGCCAGGACCTATTATCTGTCTCAGGTTGAGTCATGTCTTATTCCTAGCATCATCAGTAAATTAAAGTTGGGCCATTCATGTCATCACTTACAAATTGCCCTATTTTGAATTGGGACCTCTACAAAAAAAAGAGGGGGCAGGTGGGGGCAGTAGTCGCTAGAATCCATCCAGATTGCTATGCAACAGGAACTCCCATTAGTGTTGCCAGAGACCCCTTCCTGTAGAGGCTTTGGCAACTTCCTCTCAGGCCTCCTGGAGCCACTGGACCATCCACAATGGCCATAGTTACCCATATGCTTCTGATGCAAGAAACTGCCCTTCTCAGCCCAATGCCACATTCCAGTAGAGCAGCAATTTCTGGCCTCATACAAGACCCTTCTGGAGATGAAGGCTTCCACAAGCCCTGAGCCTATGACTCTCCAAACTCAGCTGATTGTTATGTCTTGGGTTGTAGGGACAGAACCCTGAAGGGTTGGCATGGTCAATGACCTCCTAATTAAAATGGAAGTTGTGCTTCCAGACAGACCCAAACCTGGACCCTCTGGCATATTCCACCTATGAGAGGAAGCAGCTTCCCCTGTCCTCATTCCCTTGTCATGCACAGTGACACCAGAGGAAGGTCATCCCTCTTTGGACCCAATGACCACTTGGGAAGCCCACAGGAGTCCACTGAGTGATCAGAAAGGGTGTTAATACACTTTACAGATATCACATGTGTCGAAGCTCCCTGGAGAGCTTTTGCTGTCTATCCCCCAACTGGGATATCCCTGATCAAAGACAAGATCCAAGGGTTACAACAACTGACCAAACAAACTTCAGGTAATCACCTTAGCACTAGAAGATGACTTGGACAATAAGAAACTCTTTCTGCACATTGTTACAGACTCTTGGGCTATTGACAATGGTCTGGCTAACTGATCCAATTAATGCTAACAGCAACAGTTCCTTCTCTGAAGTTACCCCATTAGAAAGAACTCTGGGAATTCTTTGTCCCACAGATACCTAAAATACACATCAAAGTCACACCTGTCTCTCTGTGCCCTGATGCACGATACGAGGCCTCACTAAGACACTCCTTATACTCTTCAGTTCTAGATATTTTTGATGGTGACCGAGGCATTCGTTTTATTTCTCAAAATACTGGACCCTTCACCAAAGCCTTTAATGGAACTTTTACATTCCTTACCAGGCTCAGGGTGCAGGCCTCACAGGATGCCAGGATAGCCTACTTAAATTCAAATTTTATTAAATCACACATGGCACATTTCCATCATTGATCAGGTATCAGGAATAAATTGTAATAAAGAGTCTGACTCCAGTTTTGGTGTTTGTTCACTGACAGCTTTTAAGGCCCACCCCTCCTCTTGCCCCTTTTGCCCCACATCTGGGCAGGCCCATAAGAAAATCTTTTGGTGCCAGCAGGAAATTCAAACCACACAAGTGGCTGGCCCTGCACAGGAACACTCACCCCAACTCCAATCCCTAACCACAATCAAAACCATCATCTCTCACCTCTCGCTTCACTCAAGCCTTTGCAGATTGGCTTGGATTTCTGCCATGCTCTCCCAGAAAGTCCTATTATGTGAATTAAAAACCTTTCCATACCATCTTGGTGTGTGTGTGGCTTTACCAGTCTGCACATTCAAAACTGTTTTGGGTGAGGGGTTGATCCCACTCTCCAGTGGCAAACACAAAACACAATCCTGTAACTTTGGGTGCTTGTCTAATTATTTCCATAGGAAAAATTCCTAGAAGTAAAATACTCATGGCTTATAGTTTTTAAAAGTTTGCTCTTTACCTAGCAATGTAAACTGAGTATGTTTCTTGTCAATATCAAATAAGATGCTCTTTATCCTTGCCAGTCTCATAGATGAAAAGGGTATCTTATTGTTTAACTTACATTTATTTCTTAGTGGTGTTAAACATGTTTTCCGAATTATTTCCTGTACCATTTATCTATATTTTTTATTTCATGTACTTTCTATTTATATAATTTGTCCTTTCTTTGTATTGAAGCTTTTCCTTCTTAACTCTGAGGAAATTTATATGTTGATATTATTCCCTTGTATTTACTTACAAACACAAATATATAAAAATTGTATATACAAAATATAAACACAAAAAACACAAAATAGAAAAATACAAAAAATATTCTGTGTTACAAATATATACAAAATAATGTTTGTCAACTGTCTCATTTAACTGTATCTATGGATCTTTGCAATAGAAAGGTTTTAAAGTTTTTATATTAAATCCAAAGTCTTCTAGTATAATTTACCGATACCTTGGTAACCTACCGAGAGATTTCTTTTTTATAATGAGTTAAGAAAATTATAAGTTTCTAATTTGTAGTGGGAGGAGAGATGGTATATTTGGATTTACTGTGATTGCTCTGAATTTCCTTTAACTATTGAGCAAATGACATATCATACAAGGAGAAGAGATCCTTAAATATGCAAAAAAAAACCTCATTGGCAATATCCAGTTTTTTAAAAATCAGGATCCATTGAATTATAGAAATATTGTATGATTTCTCTTTCTCTCTCCAATTTACATTCAAAATAGCAGCCAGAGTGATCCTATTAAATTTTAAATCAGATCTGTACCCTTCCCTTCAAAACCTTTCAGTGGCCTCTCGTATCACTTTAAGCAGTGGTTCCCAACTGTGAGTGGTTTTGTCTCCCAGGGGATATTCAGCAATGTCTAGAGACATTTTATAATTTTCACACTGGGGAAGTGCTACTGTAATCTAATGCATAGAGGCCAGAGATGCTACAAAACCTCATGCAATCCCCAGGACAACCCTATAGTAATATGTCAATAGTGATCCAATTGGGAAGCCCTGAGTTAGACAAACAGCCAAAGTCCTTGCTACTTGACTTGCAAAGTTCTACAGTATCTACCACCTGTCTCCAACTGTTACTCTCCAACTCTTCTTGATCTTCCTCTCCCTTGCTCTACTCCAGCCATGCTGGCCTCCTTGCCTTCCACTTCACTGGAAGCCAAGGACAGAAAGGCACAGAAACTGCAATGCAGAGGTACTGTCACCACAGTACTCCTTCCTTCCCAGCATCTCTCCTCAAATGCGGCCTTCTCAACAAAGCCTTCTCTGGCCACAGGCTCTAAACTGTCTTCCTCCAATGCTTGCTTCTTGTTCTCTTTAGTGCTTACCACGAACAAGCTGTGTGTTTTATAGTATATACTGTCTTCCTCCCTAATTAGAATATGCTATGGTTTGGTTGTGTCCCCACCCAAATCTCATCTTGAATTGTAGCTCCCATAATCCCCACATGTCATGGAAGGAACCAGGTGGGAGGTGAATGAATCGTGGTGGAGGGTTTTCCCATGCTGTTCTCGTGATCGTGAATGCCTATCACATGATCTAATGGTTCTGTAATGGGGCATTCCCCTGCACATAGTCTTTCTCTTGCCTGCTGCCATGTAAGATGAGCTTTTGCTCCTCCTTTGCCTTCCATCCTGATTGTGAGACCTGCCCAGCCACGTGGAACTGAGTCCATTAAAGCTCTTTTTCTTTAAAAATTATCCAGTCTTAGGTATTTCTTTCTTAGCAGTGTGAGAACAGACTAAAACAGAGTATAAGCTCCAAGAGAACAGAAATGTTTTTGTCTATGTTTCTTTTTTTTTTTTTTTTTTTTTTTCCCTGCTGAATCTCCAGTACCTAGAACACTGCCTGGTGCATAGCAGGTAGTCAGTAAATAACTGTTAAGTTAATGAACTGATGAATGTCCTAAAATATTTGACACTGTATATTTGCTATATCCCAGGAACTCTGTACCATCCACAATACATAGAGGATTTTTGTTTTGTTTTGTTTTCCAGTGTTAGTTTAGGTGATAAGAGAATTTAAGGAAAGTAATTGAATTATTTAACTATAGAATACAATTGTGCTTCAATTATTTGACTATATCAGACAAAATTTTGTTTTTACCTCAAAACAAAGTACTTCAGAAACTATAAATTTAAACAAAGGATTGGGGCCAGAAAAGATGTAGAGAAACCAACACTCCCACAAATGCCTTTCCTAAATCTACACCAAAAATTCTTTGAGGTTTCTAACCCTTTTCTAAGAAGACAATTTCTTTTATAATCTTGAAGAGCTGAGCATATAACGATTGCTTTACTTTGGATAAATTATTTTAACTATATTAACTTTATTTCCCAAGACTCATTTTCTACTGTTCTGTTCAATTCTAAGCTACTCCTTAGCATTCTGCAATATATAACTTCTCAAAGTATTCAATCCCTACAGATGTCAAAAAAAGGAAATAGGATTTGCTATACAAATATAACCAATTAGTATACCAGCTTCAAATCTGTACTTATATTCCTGGGTCTAAAGTACAATACTATCTACATGAAGCAAATGAAGTAAGAGCCACAATCAAATAATCATGTCTTGATTCTAAATAGAGTTCTCCCTGGACTATGTCAACAGGTAAATATTACAGACTACATACAGCTTAGAAAGCCTGTGTCTATCAAAGACTTCCATCTCTGTTGACCTGTCATAGAATGGATTGAAAAGACAATTCCCAAAGCTACTTATGTGGAAAATTCAAGAGTGAAAAACATTCTGTGAACTTAAAAAAAAAAAAAAAAAAAAAAAAAGTAGATTCAAAGCAAAATGTGGATCTGAATCTCATAAAATTGTCTGCCTTCATCAGCCAGCCAACAGATCAAATAAAGTATACACCACCCCTCCCTTCTCTCTGATTTTAGGTCATCAGTTTATTAATGCAGGTAGAAATTTTGCATGGCTCAGTGATTTGTACAAATTTGATTTAAAAACAGGAAAAGCACCATAGTTTCACTTTGGCAGGAGGACTGAATATCAAGTGAAATACTCACATCTCAGTCCCAAAGTCCAGACTCATAAATGTGAAGGAAAGTTTTATAGAATCAAACTGAGCTCTCAAAGATACTTGTCCAAGTATCCTAAGTTCACAAAGCTGTGTATTCTTTCTTAAAATATAAATTTTAGTCCGCATTCTGCTAATGCTATTTTTTTTTTTTTTTTTTTTTGAGATGGAGTCTTGCTCTGTCATGCAGGCTGAAGTGCAGGGGGTGCAATCCTAGCTCAACCTCCACCTCCTGTGTTCAAGCAATTCTCGTGTCTCAGTCTCTTGAGTAGCTGGGATTACAGGTATGTGCCACCATGCCCACTAATTTTTGTATTTTTAGTAGAGACAGGGTTTCGCCATGTTGGCCAGGCTGGTCTCGCACTCCTGACCTCAGGTAACTTGGCCTCCCAAATTGTTGGGAGTACAGACATGTGCCACTGTGCCAAGCCAATTTTTATTTCGTTTCTTTGGGAGGGGTGCGGAAGGGATGTATACAACAGAAAATAGTTGTGAAAGTAACCTCCTTATGCCACAAAAAAAAAAGCCATTGTAGTTCAAGCTAGGGATCCATAGATGGAATTTAAAATCTTCTCCCAGTCAGGTAGGGTTGATCACCAGTGACTGTCAAGAGAGCTGCACTGGGAAGGGGTCTGAGACTGAGAGGAAGTGCATCTAAGTCACCTAGTTACATAAGCTCTCAGTTGTGAGAAGGCTTTAGAGTCAGACAGATGTGGGTTTGAGGCCTGTTCCTGCCCATTACTAGTTTTTAACCTGGCCACGTCATCTGTAAATGGAGATAATGTTCCTACATCAAAGGATCTTTGTGAATATTACATAATTTCCATAAAATGGGTGACACGCACTCATGATGAGTGCGCAAAATGAGTGAATACGCACTCAATTCAATGACAGCTGTTATTTTAGATTGGTCAAGTCTTCATACAATTGTTTATTCATAACCCGTCTTGTTCCCAAAAGGACAAGAGAACATTTCAAAACGATATGCTAGGTAGTGGTATAAATTTACCTTTGAAAAGAAAGATTGGAGTAAGGACAAATCATGATAAGAAGATAAGTAAGAGGAGGTCAGTAAGAGAGATTAGCTCCCAGAATATATATAAAAAGTTTTTAAGTTTGCTAAAGTTTAGGGAAAATAATTGACTTTAAATCTTCTTACAGGAAGCATGAGAAGGAAACCTGAACACATCATAGATTCACAGGGCCCAAATGTAAAAACATTAGTTGTTCAGATGAAACAAAGCCATTCCTAATTAAGCATTAGAAACATTCATATGGTTAATAGAACAATCAGTTTCACACAGATCTGCTTCTGAAAATACCTTTCAAAATAATTCAATGCCGTTAATGTTAATTCATTCATATATATACACACACATATACATATATACACATATATATACATATACACACACATATACGTATATACATATATACACACATATATACGTATATATGTGTGTATATATACACATATATACATATACACATTATATATACACGCACACATGCATAATTCTTTCCAAAGGAATTTTTTTCCTCACATTCTAAAGCGAAGGAACAATATATAAAGACAAATATACATATACAAGTATGGTAGCTAATTCTTCTCTCCTTTGATTCTCCTCTCCTTGGACGGAGGCTGGACTCATGGATTCACTTCTAATAAGTAGGATAAAGTTAAACTGATGGTAAAAATATTTCAGAGATTAGGTCACAAAAGGGAGGCATTTACTAGTTCTCTCTCACTTGCTTTAGAAGCAGCAGCCAGTTAGCATGACGTCAGTTGCCCTATGGAGAAGTTCACATGACAAGGAACTGAGGTTTACAACCAACAACCAGTGATAAACAGAGGCTTCCTATTGACAGCTACATGAATGACTTTGAAATAAATCTCCTAGCCCCAGATGACTTTCTGATAACTGCAGCCCTGACCAACATATTGACCGCAACGTCATGAGAGGTCCTGAGCTACAACTTCCTAGCTAAACTGCTCTCAAATTCCTACCCACAGAAATGGTGTGATCATAAATGTTTATTGTTTTTAAGCTGCTAAGTTTTAGGGTACTTGGTTATAGAGCGATAACCATTGTGACTACCTTGAGAGAGAAAGACTTGAAGATTTAAGCTATTTGTAAATTAGTAGAGAATCACAAATTGGTTTCCTACAGATAAGTTTTTTTTTTTTAAGATTTTGATTATTTCAGCAGGATGAGAACAAATGGACTACAAGATTTTGCAATCTTCCACTTGTGGAAAAATACAGATATATGCAATTAAATGAGTCTAATTCAAAACATTTTGAGTGGCTTTTCCAGGTCAAAGTGTGTTGTTTTTTCAAGTTCCAATTTTATTTTGAGAGCCACTTACAGTAACCAAACATATTAGAAGATGATTGGATTAAAAGGTTTGGTTAAATGTCATTATTTTAAAAATAATACATAACAGTTATACAAAGAGAATGACTTGTACGCAGTCATAAATCTGTTCGAAAAAGTAAATGCACTAAATGGTCAATAGACATCCCTCATTGGCTTATCCTTTTAATAAAAATCATTTATTGACTCTTACTATGTCTCATGTGTTGAGCTAGACCACTCTGGTATAGACATAAAGTCCCAAACTTGGATCAGCTGATTTTTTTTTTTTTTTTTTTTTTTTTGAGACGGAGTCTCGCTCTGTCACCCAGGCTGGAATACAATGGCGTGATCTCAGCTCACTGCAACCTCCACTTCCTGGGTTCAAGTAATTCTCCTGCCTCAGCCTCCTGAGTAGCTGGGACTACAGGCACCCACCATCATGCCTGGCTAATTTTTGTATTTTTAGTAGAGACAGGGTTTCATCATATTGGCCAGGCTGGTCTTGAACTCTTGACCTTGTGATCCACCTGCCTTGGCCTCCCAAAGTGCTGGGATTACAGGCATGAGCCACCACGCCCAGTCAAATTAGCTGGTTTTTAACAAAATACTATGAACTAGCTGAACTGCTCCCTTGCCTATAATATTATTCTCAATATCAAAGAGGTCGTCCCTACTTTTAGACCTTAGTTTTTTGCCTGACTGTATAGCATGTGATACCTATGGCCTTCAGTATGTTATTATGGCATTTGTCTTATTGTTCCAACTGGACTATACATTTCTTGAGTCCAAGGAGAATATCTTACTAAATGTTTAAGACAGAATAGGATTTATATAATTTAATATAAACTCAGTATTTATATAATAACTGATGCTCTTTTAACACTATATAGACATACATTAGAGAGAGAATGGTAAAGGAAGATAGCAAGATAGATGATAGTGACATAGAGATATAAAGTGTATTATATTTCTTCATTTTCCTTCTAGATAGGCTGACAGTACAATGGAAAGAAATTTGGAAAATTACTTCAGGAAGGACTATTGTGATTTAGCACAGATTGATAAATAATACCTAAAATCAGGAGATAAAGAATAGTTAACACATCTGGGTCTGAATTCTATTGCCTCTACTTACACCTCTGTCACCTAGACACAATAACTTCTCTGAAACGTCGTCTCCTGACAGGCCAAAGAGAGATAAAAGAAATCTACCAATACAGCTGCTGGAAAGAATAAAGAGATGGCACATGTGAAATATTTAGGCTAACTCCTGGCACAGAGTAAGTGATCAATAAATGCTAGCTGATGTTGGTCCTCCCCTGTGATGATACTTTGCAAATTGCATTTAGAAAAATTCAAAGATGGAAATGCTCTGGTGGTGAGAGCTCTCTCCTTTTTGCTTTGGTCTCTGTTTTTTCCAAGATTCCCCACAATTATATCTACTAATCTCCTTGACTGACGATTCCTTGAAACAGGAAGTACTTAAGCCCTATCTTGAAGGGATTGTAGCATTAGGTTATCCCCAACATGAAAAAGCAGCATCCCATTATTCTCAGGAAACTAACACACAAACACGCCATGTTCTCATTCATAAGTGGGAGTTGAACAAGGAGAACACATGGACACAGAGAGGGGAACATCACATACCAGGTCCTGTCGTGGAGTTGGAGGCAAGGGAAGGGAGAGCATTAGAACAAATACCTAATACATCTGGGGCTTAAAACCTAGATGATGGGTTGATAGGTGCAGCAAACCACCATGGCACATGTGTACCTATGTAACAAACTTGCACATTCTACCCATGTATCCTGGAACTTAAAATAACAAAGAACAATTTTTTTTCCAAAGAAAAAGTGGCATCCCCAGGCTTTCTTCTTATTTTCAGCCTGTTCATTACTTTTTGATACCCATTCATTTAATTATAGGGCACTTTTGCCTGTCCTCCTGTGACTACATCATAGAAATTTACCCAGAGTCACATCATTGTACTTCTGATTCCATGTTCCACTTCTAGAAATCTCTCCCAGGAGTGTAATTCCTTGACCATGGTACCAAGTCTCTGAGATTGTCTTCACTCTCTCCCAGTGTTCCCCGGCTGTAAGACTTTAGTCCTACTACACTTGGAAAGTCCATGAATGACCATGCTCTACTCACCTGTGCTCAATCTCCATCCTGCCACCTCTATGAACCGGGACTGACCACAGGTGAATACAATTTTGAATGTTCGCTGTTCTCCAAACAATGCATATAGTTAGCACAGCAAATTCCAATCTGAGGATTTTAGTTCAGTAACCTCTTGCAGACCTAACGCACACAGAAAAATAAGGAGTTAAGGTAAAATTATTTCAGCAACAAGTACAGATGAATCAGAACAGTTTGTTTTTCAACTTTGCTTATACAAGACTCATCATGCATTATATGATTCTACCACTCCTAGTTTAACACCTCATCAGCTAAATATCTACACAGAAGATCCGTCCTGCCTCAGTCTAACTAGCATTTCATTTCGAATGCTATCCTACTAGCAGCACTCCCTCCATTCCCTGAAGTGTAGTGTTCTGAAGCAGGTCGGAGAAATGGTTGTGGCAGTGAGGCAGGGATTGTATAGTAACATGTAAGTGCTGAGTCGGGGCTAGAGTTTAGCTACATGGAGTAAGTCCTAATGTTATCTGAGATAGATGTTCAGTGAGCAAGCTGAGTGAGGTCGGAGAATCTCCCAACACAGAAAGATAATTTTCTATCCACTCCTTACACAACCATCTATGGAACTTTCTAAAACGCAGACACCTTGGCCCTAATCTCAGATATTCAGAATCTGTAACCCTGTCAAGGAGGCAGGAAATGATTGCCAGGTTCTGATTTAAAAAGAAAGTCAGTCTGTTGCCCATACAAAATCGTCAATATCATTGCACTACAGATTGAATATTCATTATAGGGCAGAAACTATCCTAAATTAAAGCTTGCCCAAAATTGTGCAACAACCCAAGGTCAAAGCTGAGATTCTAAAAATGAAACTCCAAAATACAAAGCCATTTTCAATCCCTACTCTACACTACTCTTCAGTGTTTCTGGCTCTTGGCTGCTGTTGCCATTTATACAATTTAATCTTTGGGATCTGGCCAGCTGCACGGGCTCATGCCCATAATCCCAGCACTTTGTGAGACTGGGGCAGCCAGATCACTTGAGGTCAAGTGTCAGGGGAACCAGCCCCCAATAATTAATGTAGGTTCTTTTCTAATTCACTAAGTGTCAGCTGGTCTGAGAAATAAAGGGAAAGAGTACAAAAGAGAGAAATTTTAAAGCTGGGTGTGCGGGGCAGACATCACATGTCAGCAGGTTCTGTGATGCCCCCTGAGTCATAAAACCATCAAGTTTTTATTAGTGATTTTCAAAGTGGAGGAAGTGTAGGAATAGGGTGTGGGTCACAGACATCACATGCTTCAAGGGCAACAAAATATCGCAAGACAAATGGGCAGGGCAAGGTCACAAGGTCAGGGAGAAACAAGAATCACTAACGAACTTCCATGTCCCGCTGTGCACGCATTGTCATTGATAAACATCTCAACAGGGTTCAAGAGCAGAGAACCGGTCTGACTAGAATTCACCAGGCTGGAATTTCCTAATCCTAGCGATCCTGGGGGCGCTGCAGGAGACCAGGGTGTGTTTCCTCCCTTATCTGCAATTGCATAAGGCAGACACCCCTGAAGTGGCCATTTTAGGGGCCCCCTGGGAATGCATTCTTTTCCTGGGGCTGTTAATTATTAATACTCCTTACTGGGGAAAGAATTCAGCGATATTTCTCTTACCCGTTTTTGGTAATAAGAGAAATATGGCTCTGTCCTGCCCAGCCGATAGGCAGCCAGACTTTAAGGTTATCTCCCTTGTTCCCTGAAAATCACTGTGATCCTGTTCTTAAGGTGCCCAGATTTCATATTGTTCAAACACACATGCTTTATGAACAATTTGTGCAGTTAACGCAATCATCACTGAGTCCTGAGGTGACATATATCCTCATCTTATGAAATGACAGGATTAATAGATTAAAGACAGGCATAGGAAATTATGAGCATTGATTGGGGAAGTGATAAATGTCCATGAAATCTTCACAATTTATGTTCAGAGATTGCAGTAAAGACAGGCATAAGAAATTATAAAAGCATTAATTTGTAGAACTAACAAATGTCCATGAAACCATCACAATTTATATTCTTCTGTCATGGCTTCAGCAGGTCCCTCGGTTTGGGGTCCCTGACTTCCTGCTACAGTCAAGAGTTTGAGATCAGCCTGGCCAATGTGGAGAAACCCCATCTGTACTAAAAATACAAAAATTAGCCAGGCGTGGTGGCATGAACCTGTAGTCTCAGCTACTTTGGAGGCTGAGGCAGGAGAAACACGTGAACCCTGGAGGCAGAGGTTGCAGTGAGCCGAGACTGTACCACTGCACTCCAGCTTGGGCGACAGAGTGAGACTCTGTCTATGGGGGGAAAAAAAAATCTTTGGGACCTTAGAATCAAAACAGTTCAGCAGAAGGCTCAGCTCAACCATTTCTCCAAAAGTACCTGGCCTAAACATAACCAAGACAGGAGACAAAAAGCATTAGATCAAGAACCTGTTCAATTCTTTCTCCATGTCAGCTGTAGAGAACTAGACTCAACATGAAAAATTACCCCAGTGCTGCTCTGCCAATAGGATGCTGATATTTCCCCACATTTCCCATAACATTCTTATAGCAGCCACATAAAACACTAGAACAAAATGTTCTGAAGCTCAAACTAGCTAGGTTTGCTGACATTGTGTTACTGTGTATGCATATGAGCGTGTGTGTGTGTGTGTGTGTGTATGTGTGTGTGTATTATAAAGGTATTTTTTAACCTAAAGCAAATTTAAATCCATAAAATCAAGGCAATGTACCACAAAGAGCTAAAATTGGAAGTAGAATTTGCCATAATCATCATCTTCAGAATTCTCCAGCATGGAATAGGTTGTTTATTAGTTTGTTTAGATTAGAAACAAATTCTATCTGAGCAGGTACTAGAGAAAGAGGCTCAGCTACTTATAGTGTGGCTATTCTCAGATTTCAAGGGCCCTAAATACATGCACAACCTAAGCAGAGAAAAATTCATCACCATTACTGCTCCAACCCACTAATATGCATCATGTAAATTGGAAGGTAATCTGGACTTTTTCTCCAGCCATTAATGGGATAAACGCATGTGCTGAATTGCCTGAAGAGACGAATGAACGTAGAGCACGAGCAATGTTAGAACACTTTTGTCCCAAATTTATCCTGCCCTGTGTATCCATCCACTCCTGAAGTGAGATGTCAAGACAAACATATCAATCTTTCTTGGAAGCAGCAGCCAGCAGCACTGTGAGCATCCAGTAGTCTAATCTGTTCAACTTGACCATGAAACAAAGCCTCTGGGGCTTCTCCCAGGCCCATGTCCTAAGCCCATCCCCTCTCCGTTAGTGATCACATTTCCCCCATCTGTGAAATCGAAAAAAACTGTCATTTTGTTCTGCAAGGATGAGATGATGATTATTTACTGTCTGTCAAAGGAGCATCAACTGCTCTGAGGAAAATATCCAAAACGGTTATGAATAGTAATATACAGAAATGTGCCCTCCTGCTGTTTTCTTTCTTGGCCAATTGGCAGCTACTAAAAGATTAAGGGCTTCAGAAAATATTGCCCCAAAGTCCCAGCATTCCAAAGATGTACAGTCAGAGCACAAAATATTTCATGTGGTTTTTGGTGTGAATACAAATTCTATCTTATTCCCTTTCTCTCTGAAAGACCCAATTCATGATGGATCCTTTGTCTCTAGAAATAGAACATCCCAAAGTGTGTCAAGCAGTTATTTAGGCACAGTTTTTAGAAATCATAGAGAAACCATTTAATAGCTTGAGAGTGTTTATTAAACGTCCCACCATTAGTAAGCTTAGATTCTCATGGGCATAGAATGCTTCAGGAGAGTAAGTTGGAGACAGGAGTATGTCCCATGACTGCCAAATGACCTCTAATGACCTCTCCCCTCTTTTACGGTCTGACACCTGCTGTATTAGTGTGATACACAGTGTGGAAGGCTCACAGGGCTTAGACAGAGGCTGTTTGAACACGCTTTATGTGTGACCACAGACTCCAAAAGACACACTGCCTTGCCTACTCAATTCATGTTTAAATCTGGGTTTCTTTTTAAGAAAAGGTTACGTTCACAGGAAAACTGAGCAGAAAGTATGGAGTCCCCATATACCCCTGTCCTTACCTGCCCCCTACCCTCCTACACACACACAGTATTCCTCACTATCAACATCTCCACCAGGGTAGTACATTTGTTACAGTCAGTGAACCTACATTGATGTCATTATATCCAAAGTCTATCATTAACATTAGGTTTCACTCTCGATCTTATATATTCTATACGTTTAGACAACTGTATAAGGACATGTACTCGCCAGTATAGTATGAGAATACTTTCACTGCCCTAAAAATCCCCTAGAAAGAAATCTCCCTATTCATCTTTACTAACCCCTGCCAACCACTGATTGTTTTCATGTCTCTAGGGTTTTGCCTTTTCCAGAACATCTTGTAGTTGGAGTCATACAGTATGTAATTTTGCAGATTGACTTCTCCTGAAGTGAGATGTCAAGTAACATGCTTTTAATGTTCTTCTATTTCTTTACATGACCTGATAGTTTCTTTTTAGTGCTGAGTAATATTCCATTGTCTAGATGTTCCACATTTATTATTCACTTACTGAAGAACATTTTGGTTGCTTCCAAGTTTTGGCAATTATGAATAAAACTGCTATAAACATCCATGTGAGGGTTTTGGGTGGACATGAGTTTTAACTTATAAGTACCAAGAAGTGTTATTGCTGGATTCTATGGTAAGATTATGTTAAGAAACTGCCACACTGTCTTCTAAAGTAGCCCTCATTTCTTTTTTTATCCGGGGGAAAATTGTCTTGGGGCTCCAAATTTCTCCTATTTATTACACCATTATACTCAAAGAATGCCTCTAAACAGAGGTTGGCCTCTGGCTCGGACACTTCTAATATGGTTTGGCTCTGTCTCCACCCAAATCTCATGCCAAAATGTAATTCCCAATGCTGAGGGAGAAACCTGCTGGGAGATGGATTATGAGGGTGGATTTTCCCCTTGCTGTTTCTCATGATAGTGAGTTCTCATGAGATCTGGTTTTTCCCAATGGTTCTCTCTCCTGCTCCACCAAGGGAAGGTGCTTGCTTTCCCTTCACCCTTCTGCCATGATTGTAAGTTTCCTGAGGCCTCCCAAGCATGCTTTCTGTACAGCCTGTGGAATTGTGAGTCAATTAAACCTCCTTTCTTTGTAAATTATCCAGTCTTAGCTAGTTCTTTATAGTAGTGTGAGAACAGACTAATACAACTTCCAATTCGTTCCTTCCTTCTCCCATCTCTGAGCAAGGCCTCTGGAAGATGCCAGCAATGAACCATGCACCACTAATTAGGTGGTCAAAAATCATATCCAGAAGCTTCCATCATCTGTTTCATGTCAAGAAGAAGCCACATCCCAATCACAGTTCAGTCTGTGTGTTGTATTTCCTGGCAGGAGTTTTTTCTATACCCAAACCAACGTTTCAGGTTAAGATTTGCAAAAATTCTTCATCTATTTGCCTGTTCGGTTGTCAGGTAACTCACCCACTAGTGGCTCGTTATCATCCATCAAGCTCTTCAAGATTTTCTCAGTTTGAGAAACACATTGCTGTCATCAGCTACATTGAAAGGTCTGGAGCTAGAAAAAATCTCTAGTTCACTATCTATGGATGCAAGTCTCCATATATTCATAAATTCTTAATAAATAAATGGATGAACAGAGTCACTCTCCATCACCACCCACAACACACAGATGTGGATATGTCTTCCCTTTAGAGTGGATACACATGCATTCTCTTATGCACTCCAAGAAGCTCCACTGAGACTGACAGGCTCACAAACAAGGACAAAGTAATAAATCATTGTCACTTAGAACTGCCCAAGATTCTGTTAATAACATATAATTGCCAGAAAATGTCAACATGTTAATTCCACAGTCTAGAGAGATAAAGTAGTAAACCTGGGAATATTCAAAGTAATAACACACTGTAGGTTATAGAGTCCACATCATAATTAGATGGCCTCTGATTATCCACGAATAAAGCAAGCTATAACTCTGGAAATCAGGATGAGTAAACTTCAATTCTTTGGTTGGCCTGGACTGTGAAAATGTAAGGTACAATTGTATTTGATGATAATTGTTTTGAGAACTATCTTGTTAACATAAGTTAAAAAGTCCTGTGTTAAAATTGCACTTGTGAATAACATCTAGAAGATTACAGCACATGGCATCAGTCAGGGGCCTAAGAGTAACCATTAGGCACAAACTAGGCATTGATGAGAGCTCAATAATGAGTTGCTATGTACAGCCTAGAGCAGAGTGCAGTAGCCGAGGGCTATAGCGGGGCCATTACCATTCACAAGTCAAAAGGTGCACAGGAAAGGGGAGGCTACTGGGATCCAAAGAGAGTTGTCTGTAAAGAGGTTGCTGGACGGAAGTCCGTGACTTCCAGAAACAAAAAGCAGTCAACCTATGGCAGTAGGTCAGGGAGGAAGCTGGGGGGATAAACACTCACCTCCAATCTTCAGTACCCTGCCACTGCTTCTCCTGGTAGAACCTAAACGATGACAGAGAGCAATGGCCTGTGATACAGAGGTTAGCCATAAGGATCTATTGTCTCATTTAAGTTGAAATCTACATGCTCTGTTTCTTATGAGCATGATCAAAGCTCCTCGCCTTCATATTCAACTGCTTAACTAACCTTTTGGTTTAATCACAAAGGAATGTAACTTTTAACCATAAAGCTTTTAATAACCACAAACCTTATGAAACATTTGTTATAGAAAGCTACTCTCAACCATGTAAATAAAAAATGTTTGTTTTCAGAAGTTAAAGTTACACACGTAATTTATAAGTGTGCTCACCAGCATCACCCTTATAATCAATCCATCCCTCTGTAAATGAACTCATCTTTTTTGTGGATTCTCTTTTAAGCAGGGGGCTTTCTGGCTGGCTAACTTCCCTAGCTGTAGAAAGAAAAAATATCCATCTCGCCTCTAAATTGATCTAAATATATCACAAAGTTAATTTGCTTTTTCATACCAGAGAATCTCTTATATCCTGGTTAGAGAGTTTGTCCTCCAATAATTATGTAAGTCGTGGTCATATTACTGGACCTTGAAATAGAGAAAATTCTAAATTACCAAGATTTTATACACTATATTGTTTCTAACTTAAAATCACCCAAATAAAAGTGACTCCAGACCTTTGCAGAATATTCAAAGCAATTATCTGGGGCTGGGGAAACAACAGGAAAATCTGTATGTGTATCTGTTCAAAACTTATCTGCAGGTAGGAAATGTCAGTGAAGGGATGAAGCAAAGATACCAAGTGTTCGGTGTGTACTGCTGTTCTCTCTGTACTTGACCCTCGGGTCTTACATTAGCCCTATGATACTAGGACTCTGGAAAATTGACTTAATAACACTCCTTAACATGTATTCATCCAGGACATTTTGAAAATTTTCTAGGCCTCGAGACAACCCAACCCGCTGTTATTGGAATCAAGCATCTGTTTTTACACTTTAATTTCTTTAATGCTATTTGCAGTTTTCTTTGTATATTTATATGCAACAAAATAAAAAAGAATTTATTCTCCTAAGTAGTATAGCTAAGCAGGCAGCTGTGGTTCAGTTCTAGAACCTTTTCTATGGAACTTGCCCCGAGCTTTGATGTCATTCTCCAATGTCTCCTGAATCCAGGGCCTGTATCCTAAGTCTTTAGGAAGAAGCTGATGGGGGGGAGGTTACCAATGCATTTGCCCAAAGTCAGCTGTTACCGAAACTTCATTTTTCTTCCTCCAGCCTCACCTGCACCTGATCCTGTGCAAGCTGCCCCAGTCCCTTCTAGGTAGCCAATACTAAACACCAGTCTGTTTTCCTTTTGCTCATAGAATAACATACACACATGCACATTTACACGTACCTAGGGATGGAAAATTGTTTTACAAAAATTATTTTCATATTATTTTCTCTACATCTATCATTTTGCACATAGAAATCTCTTTTTTCTCAAGAGAGTTGACAGATCTGACTAATTCTTTGGTCACATATACATATTTGATGCATTTAATCCTAAATTCTACCCCACCTAATAATACTGCCATTCTGTCTCTTTGTTTGCCTTTGTCTGGCTTCTCTTTTTAAACTTTCTTCATAACTTTCAGTGTTTCATTACTGACTATATCTGGGTTTTTTTTTTAAAGTCTCTCAGTTTCCATTTTTCAACAAGAGAATTTGGCCAAGTCACATTTAACATAACTTTTATTTACTTTGTTTTATTCCTTACATCTTACTGTTTAGTACTGTTTTACTTTGTTGTTGCTTCTTTAATATTGCTTACACTATTTTTTTTTGCTTGCTTTTGATGTTTTGCTATTTATTCCTTGTTTTCCTTGGACTTAATATGAAATTCTGTAGTTTTCCATTCTATGAGTATTTACTTTCTCTTTTCCAACTTCTTACATCTCATTTATCTCTTTTTATATGAAACCAAAATAACAGCTATTTTCCTGACTGCGATGTGTTAATTCCCCATGGTGGTGGTGGTGGTGGTGGTGGTGGTGGTGGTG
>NC_045440.1:110229261-110337703 GCF_002776525.5 Piliocolobus tephrosceles | reverse complement strand
GTGGTGGTGGTGGTGGTGGCGGTGGGTGGTCGTGGTGGTGGTGGTGGGTGGTGGTGGTGGTGGGTGGTCGTGGTGGTGGTGGTGGTGGGTGGTGGTGGTGGTGGTGGTAGTGGTTTTTTTCTTCCTAGGTAAGAAAAAAGCCTCTGAGAGACTGTTCTTTCTCTGTTCGCCCTCTTAGTGATGAACTCTGTAGAATGCGCCTCCATCCTAAGTTTTGGTGAACATTCAGTAACTGCAGTTTTTCCTTTCTGAATGTCCCTTCTGTTTCAACAATTTGTATTTAGCACTTAAAACATGAATTCCTTGTTATCTTATCACTACTATTTATTTATAAATATTTTGTATCCCCTTGGTTATGTATTTTTGGGTACATTTTATACATTTTAAAGTTTATTGCTTGCTTGCTATTCTTTTTTTGATTTATAGTCACCTATGTGGAAGTTTCTTTCTTTTTTTTTTTTTTTTTTTTTTGAGACAAGGTCTTGCTCTGTTTCCCAGGCTGCATTGTACAGCACAGTCAAGGCTCACTGCATCCCGAACTTCCCAGGCCCAAGTGATCCTCCCACCCCAGCCTCCCAAGTAACTGGGACCACAGGCATGTGCCACCACTCCCAGGCTGGAGTTTCCTTCTGATGAAAGATTTATATTTTTTTTTAACTTTCCCATTTGGGGTATATACATGACATATTCTCCGAATTCTCACAAATCCATACATATCTTTCTTTACCTTTAGCAGATGAATTATATCCACATTCCCAGCTTATAGCCCTCTCCTCCTACTGGTCTACAGCCAGTTAGTCCACCATCTCTTTGCTTCCAGAATTCAAATCCCATTTTTCTTCCATTGTAAGTAGCTTATTATTATTTTTTGTTTTGCCTCTTTGGAAACTTGCTAGATTTTCTCTTTGCATCTTTTACCTTCTCAAAAATTTTATTGGCCTATTATTCACATTTCTTAACTTTTTCTATTATCTTTTATATTTCCCTGAATTTCTTCTAATGACATAGTAAGGACTATCGCAAACTAAAATTTTTTCTAATTTTAAATTATTTTTTACTTACCCTATTCTTTCAGCATGTTGCCACACTCTTTCTATTCTCTTCTTCTAACACTTCTTAAATGAGAAATGTGCAACTAATGTCTGCACATTCATCCACTGTCCAGTTCATGGTAAGTGCATACTGTTTCTCATGTACTCTTCCAGGGGCTAGGGATTCGGTCACACATTTTAAAAAGACAAAAATGCTTGCCTTTATGAAATTTGCTGTCTTAATTTTATTATCCACCATTCACTCTTCTATCTACTGAAATCTGCTTTCATCCCTCTCCTCTAACAGGGCTAATCTAGCAAAGATAGAGAATGAACTGCAATTGCCAAACTCATGCCTAAGGTTTCAGTGGTATTTAACATTTCCTTAATGTCTTATTTCAATATGTCCCTTTTTAATTGTATGTATTTAAGGTATACAGCATGGTGTTTTATATACACACACAGCAGAAACTTCCTTAGTCACTTTGGGGGTGTGTGTGTGTGTGGTAAGAGCACCTAAAATTTACTGTCACAGCAAATTTTCAATATGCAATACAATATTATTAACTACATTCTTCATGTTGTTCATTTGCACTTATCAGGATGCTTTCCATTTCAAAGAAAAACTTGAATAAAATTGTTCTAAATAACAACAACATATAAGTCAATGTGAATGAAATTTCCAGATAAGGCAGAGGTCAGAGCTGATTGGGTTAGGCAGCTTGTCCAAGGACCTGGTTTCTTTCCTTCTAGCTGCATCTCTGGTGTCAGTTTTATCCTATACTGTAACAGTTCCAAGTTTCACATTAACAGGTCACACCTTTCAGAATGAACAGACTGTCTTTCAGAAGATATTTTTTCCCCAGAAACCTCCATCCAGCAAATTTCCCATCATGTCCAATTAAATTCAATTAGATCTTTTGCCCCTCCCATCCCAAAAATGCCATGTTACTTAGGCTTGGGTTATTTGAATTAATCATTATGGCAGTGGTATAAGGTTAGTCTGAATGGCTGTATAAACCATGGCTCATCCCTAGAGCTAAGTTTGAGACAGATTCCTATGGAATCTCGGCAACATAATGGGAAGATGTATGGATACCCAGACAAAAACCTGGGCACAGTTAGGAAGGGGAAAGGGGGAAATTATTGCTCAGCTGACCACGGACAAAGGCCAATCATTATTACCCTCTCTCTCTCGGTTTCCTTCTTGACCACGAAGTAAATGTTGTGGCTTTCTAGAGTTTCATGTACAGCAATTTTGGGTATTCTCATCCACTACTCCATGGCTTTAACTACCAGCTCTATGATGGACATTCTCAAATCTGTATCTGCAATTTCAGTTTCTGCCCTAGAATGAAATACATATTTCTAATTATAAGACAATTACCTTGGCTCATCACTACTTCAAACTTAACTTGTTCTATACCTGCATCAACATCATCAGTAATCCAAGAGAGAAGCCTCAGAATGACCTTTTACTAATGATCATCCTTTCTGTTCTTAATCCTTTCTCCAAAACCGGGGAGTTTCTTATTCTCTGCACCAAATATTTGAAACTTCTTTATCAATGTGCATCTTGTCTATCCTCATGTTACAGTCATTCCAGCACCTGAGACTTTCATCAAGAGTACATTTAAGGTTGAGCCTTTGCTCCCAACTGTATGTTTTGTCCTAAGGGTCCATCAATTTTCACAATATCAAGGCAACATGGTAAACCAGCTTAGTAGTATGGGAAGGTTGATGTCATTACTCTTTGTTATTCAGCCTTCCTTGGAGTCTTGACCAAAGCTAATCAACTGGAAATACCTTACTCTTTCATGTCTTTGAGTCACTGTCTATTCTCCATGCCTGAAATTTTCTTTCTACGTGTGCTCTTAGGTAAAGTCTTCCTTGACTCATCCTCAATCCTAACAGAGTTACTGACTCTATCTCTCCAGATATCTCATACAGACCTAATCCTCTGTAATAAACGTTATCTACTATTGTCCAGATGCATTGCATCAAAATTATTCAGTTTTGTCTATCTTCACAACAGAGAGCAATATCCTTGTAGGGTAAGTAAAGATAAGCAAAGATGCAAAAAATATTTTTAAGAACGGAAAAAGGGAGAGAAGAAGGAATGTGTTGCATAATAAACAATGATCTATATTGTGCCATTTGTAGAATTTGCCTTCAATTTTCAGGAGACAGATTTTATATGGGGAGAAAAAAGAATAATTTCAGCATCAAACAAGGATCTGAATCAAAATTCTTCTATTAAGCACAATGTGTACCAGGGGCCCCAGAAGAGCCAAATCCCTTTTCTTTCCAGGTCCAGCCTCAGTGATTTACAAATGCAGACAATTCTAATCAGTCAGAAATTTTAGATTGGCTCTAAGCACTATGGGATATGCAGTTCACTGAAAATGTTGCAATTCAAATGAAGCATGTTACATTGGTAATATATACCTGGTTTCATGTTCCATAGCACAAATCTACATAGGCACTAAAACAGACACAAAGATCACAAAAGGATAGCAGATATCTCTCTGCCCCATTTAACAAACACAACTTTTTCTTGTTTCTTGGAGATTGAGCTCTTGTTTCACGTTTTTATTGCCTATCAATCAGCTTGAGAAGGCATCTGCAATTGTATTTCATTCATGAAGACACAAATCCTGGCAGCAGCAGCCTACACACATCGAAAAGCTCCATTCTAAATTACCTTTGTCAGACTGTATAGAAAGTAAAAGGCACACTTCAGTCTTATTTGATTAAACAGGGGACATACTAGCTAGCCTTAAAATGGAAAATCCTTTTCATTGACATGCTCCATTAACTGCATTTCGCTGAAAAAAATATATATATCTCAGTGCACTTCTTTACCTCTGCTCCTCTAATTGCTACTTACAAATTCTTTTCTCTCAATCATGCTATCTCCCATAAATCAGGAAGCAAAAGCATTTGCAGCTGAGTCCCTAGCTGTAATTTAACATGATATGCTGCAGTGCCACTATTATGCCAAAAACCAACAATATACCAGTCGCCATGGGAACCAGGGATGAAAAGGTGAAAGTCCTCCCTTACACAAGATGGGTGGGACTTTTATGGAGCCATGTGTCCCACCAACATTATGAGCCATACTATTCTGGCAAAATTCCTTAGACTCAGCTGATTCCCAGTCCCAGAGAAGTGTTCATCCATCCTGCATTTCCTGATATTTAACTTGCAATTGGTCTACACCTCTAAAGGAGATAAATTATAGGGTAATCATTCATATGACAAATGGGGCTTTCATTATACATTCACTTCCAAGAAAAATAGCATATAACAAAACATTAAAAGATCAACTTATAAAACAGAGCAACTGAGAGTTATTACTACCATTAAATTAGTACATTTCATTTTACAAAAGCACTGATTGATCTCAAGGTTCTATACTGTACTTCGCAATTCTTATTGACATATTCAAGTTGATAATTTCAAAGTTGGAAAATGTGGTCACAATGTTAAAGGTTGATCAGAAAAAAATAAATATCTCTATAGTTATAAATCAGTGGGAAGGAATTATTTTCCAGAACATTAATTCACATAGTGATTCTGTGATGACTTGTTTCAGTGAGGAAAACCTATTCTGGCACATGCATTCATACCTGTGCCCCCTACATACAAGGAGGGAGCTCCCATATAATTCTGTTCTCCAACTATTTCTTACTCAGCCCTCTCCATTTCTATCTTATTTACTCTGCTTTGGCCTCATGAAAACAGAAAATTTCAGTTACAAGGGAAAAAATAATTGGATTTCTACCATAAGGAAAATATTTCTTTAGAGGAGAAGGCAAAGAAATATATAATGACTTTGGATAAAAGTCAACTCAGCTGTACATATGGTATTGAATGATATGACTCATTTCTTTCTCTGCAAAGTTTCGTCCATGATTTCAAGAACTGAGCTGAAGTTCTCTTTTGTTATAGTTCTATAAAATGGAAAGTAAAAATTGGTGCACAAATGCATTGCTGGTTACCAGAGTAGACAAATCTTTGCCACACATGTTGATTTCATTGTGATTCAAATGATTGCTAACAGTCTTGAGTTCATTAAATTTAAAACATATTTTATGGAATATTTTGTTCCTTCAATTTGAAAACCATGTGTGCTTTAATAAAAATTTCAGTTCAAGAGAGTTCAATTCCATTTCAAACTATTAACATTTAAGTGAATTTCTTGATGTTAAGCAATAAAGTCAGCTAAACCTGCAGAATAATGTCGCATGAGATGTTTTGCAGTTAATGGGAGGCCAGAGTCAGAATCAGTGTCCTATTGAAGGAGTGGAAACATTTGTCTATGTACGCCAACAAAGTAACCATGAAATTTTGGAAGATAACGGTGGATTAGCGGGTGCAGATTTATTGCAAAGGGTCTTCAAATGATTTGGCACATTTATTTTGCTCTTTTTATGACTAAATACATACGTGTCTCACATATATCCTTTCTAGTTGTGTATATGTCTGTACGTGTGTCTACATGCATTGTTATCATAAAAAATAAATTCATCTAATAGGATAGTTTTTCAAGTGTTTTCTAAAGTAAATCATTTCTTTACATGACTGTTCAAGTATCAGTTGAGCTCTAAAGATATCAAAATATATTATGCTTGAAATAATACTAATAATATTTATTGAGCACTTACCATGTGCCAGACATACTGCTAAACACTGCTTGCAAATCATCTCATTTAATCCTCAAAACAATTCTAAGAAGTAAACCTCTACCATACCTCACATCTCTTCCAAGGTCATATATGTACATATACATGTATGTACGTACACACACACACACATGCATGTTAGGTTGGTGCAAAAGTAATTGTGGGTTTTGCCATTACTTTCAAAGGCAAAAATGACAATTACTTTTGCACCAACCTAATATATGTATGTGTGTGTGTGTGTATACTTTTTTGTGTATATATATGCGTGTATATATATATATGCACATATGTCTTTATAAATGATAAATAGACATATTTATCATTTTAAAAATAGTGCAAAAAGCAGGCTACCCTGAGAGATTTTTATTTCTAATTTTATCCTCTCAAAAAACAGGCATCCTAGCAGATACAGGGGGAGAGAAATGTCATCTATTTGTACCAGAGTTGAGACTAGACAATCTGTAATTGTATATGCTAGAGACTCAAACAGTCTAGGTATTAAACATTGTGCCAGGCCCAATCAGGCAAAACCAAAAACCCAAGAGGCAAGACCCTTTGCTTGCAGCAGTGTGATATATTATTTATTCAAAATATTCACTGTTTCTCAGTGGGAGGATTATACATCCCCCTTCTGCTGCTAAGAGGTTTCGCCATGTGACTTGCTTCGGACAATGAAATGTGAACAAAAAGTGATATGTCCCTTCTCGGCAGAAGTTTACAATTCAGCACGAGTCGTCATGATTCCATATCCCCTCCATTATGAGCCTTGCAATATCCCTGACAGAATCTCCATCAGCCCGGGTCCAGTTATAAGGCAACAGATGGCAAAGCCTCAACCAGCCCATGGTGAACATATAGATGTAAATGAGAAAGAAACTTTTATGGTTTAAAGCCTCTAAGTTTGGGGGTCATTTGTTATGACATATTAACTTCCTACACCCCAATAAATACAAACAGCATAGGACAGATCTTAAAAGAATGGGATTAGCAAACTGCCTGGCCTCTAATCAAAATTCTACCACCATTATTTATGCTATTGTGATTTGGTTCGAAAAATCTGACCATTGAATTAGCGGAAATGAATGTATAACAAATTTAATTTGATTCCTTAAATATTCTCATTGGCTAACATGGAAAAACAAGTAGGGTAATTTAATGTAGAGTTTACATTAAGCAAGGTAGATTACAAAGCTCATACATCTCAAAGGTACCTGTCAAAGCTTTTCCTATATATATAAAACCATTTAAAACTTTTTAATTCTGACTCTAATGACCTAATTCCTTCTAATAACACATGCATAATAGCATCTGTTCAACATTTGAATTGTTTATCAGTTTTTTTTCTCCCTTTCCATTACTGAAATAACAACACTAAGATTTTTTCATTTCTGCTCTTCATACTTTGGAGTCCATATTCAGAAAATAATAGTATGTGATTTTTTTATCTGTCATTTTGGCATAGTTGATCATTCCTTGTCACTGTTTATTGCACTTATAAATTTTGATAAGGAAAAGTAAAACATTTGTTCAGGTAATTATACCCTACACACTTTCAAAATGATTTGAAGTTTCTTACAGAAATATAGATAACACAACAGGCTCAAAAACAAATCCAAGAATGAGTACAAAGGAGAATAAAGGCTAGCCTATTAGATAAATTTAGTACACAAAATTGAATTCCACGGGATATTACATGGTTACTAAAATGCTTTTCAAATCCAGCTTTGAGATTCCTAGTGTCCAAAGCAAAAAGAGAAACAAAATTGCTTATCAGACATATAATGTCCAAAGAATTTTAAAAGGCAATCATTCAAAAGCAGCGTAACTTTTCACGTCATGGAAGTAGGTCAGACATTTCTTCTGTGGGTCAACATAAAAGAGAAAATGTGACATACCATCCTTAGCAATGTCTTTATCAATATCCCTACAAACACAACAGCAATGTGTTCATCAATAGCCCTACAAACCCAATAGCAAAAATACAGGAAATTTTTCAGTCTGCATTCTATTGGAGTTGCAGTTCATTTTAGGACTTGAGGAAATATTCAGTCCAAGTTGATAAATTCTTCCATGATTTTCCTTTACATTAAGCTTATGCAGCCATTTACACAATGTCAGATTCTTTATGTATAACATTCCAAGTAGCATTTCTGAACTAAATACAAAAATTAAGATTGAAACATTGGTCATTGTTGAAGATGCACTGTGGTCTATGTACTACAATTTATTCAGGCCTACATGTTAGAAAAACATTCTGATTTATCTCCTAAAGAGCTTTGAATAAGCAAGACCGTATTTTTATTCAGTCCAACAATCTCTACATTTCTTGCCATCAACATCATTTTCTATTGTCATATACAATTGCTTAGTTTTTTTTAGATTTTCTGAAACCAGTCTTCATTTTATAACTGCCATCACTCATTTGTGACTTCATTTAAGGTGACAATCAGGTGAAACTAGCACAGGATACTGTGTTCCTAAGTAAGAGTGTAACTCCTTAGGGAAACACTCCACTTGAATTAATATAGAGATTTCACAACGATATTACCATTGGCACTTCTCTTTGACTTTGCTTATCTTTCTATTAGGCTGGTGCAAAAATAATTACAGTTCTTGCCATTTCCTTGAGGGCAAAAAACCACGATTACTTTTGCACCAACCTAATATATATGTCAATGATGGTTGTAGTAAAACTGGTCCTCACTGAAAAGTATTAACAAGTGCAGTCTAGAAAAAGGAAAAAAAAAATCAGCAACATAATGAATTGCTTTGAGTAGCTCTTTGAGATTTCAGATTTAAAACGAGAAAAATGGTTTTAAAGCTGTGTAATGCACTGACAAAAAAAAAAAAACAGTCTTCATTTAGATTTCTAAAGTCATTTCAGCTCTGCTATTCATTTCTAAATATATAAGGATTTGTAAAATACTTCATTTTGGAAACTAATATTGGGACATACTGTTCATATTTTAATTGTTTGTTTGACCCTGAGCAAGTAGATCGATCTCTTACTTCTGTTTCTTCTTCTTTAAAATAGAAATTATAATCGCACCTCATGGACTTGTTATAGAGATTACATGGATTAAATTCATAAATCACTTAGAGGCCTGCTGAGCACAGTGTGAGCACTATAAAGTGCCTGTTATAATTATTGTTCCTGACAAAAATCTAATTCCCTATATTTTTTTTAACCATTCAATAGCATATGATGGAAACGGGGACCATGAAAAATTAAACATATTTTTAGATGAATTCCAATCTCTACTTCATTAGGAAGAAATGAAGCTGTCTGTAAGTTTTCCTTTTTTGCGCATACTGTTTTAATCAACAGACATCATGACATTTCGATCAGTGATAATTCAAGAAAGATTTGTTATTGCTAATGTTTCTTCACTAATTAATACTTTTTGTTAGAGGCCTAAATGAAGCCAACTGCAGTTTTAGATTAAAAGAAAAAAAAAGAAAGACTTATGCTCTTCTATTTAGCTTGTCCTAAAGGGCCTCTTCACCCATCCCTGTGGGCAGCAGGTTACAATAAAAAAGAGCACGAGTCTGGAAATAAAAAACTTGTTCTGAATTGGCTGTGTGACTCATAAGTTCTTCATATTTAAACAAGACATTTTCCCACATTTAATTTAGTTTCCTGCAGGGGCTAAATGAAGATAATCATTTTGAATTATAAAATTCTACAATTCTCAGAAGACTTTCACACATGATCTACATATGTTGGAAAATGTAACATCAAGTCCTCTAAAATTATACATCTAAATATATATAGATTATCATTCATATCATGCATATACTACCCAGTTTTTTGTTTTGTTTTGTTTTTTGAGACAGAGTTGCAATGGCGTAACCTCGGCTCACTGTAACCTCCACCTCCCCGGTTGAAGCAATTCTCCCACCTCAGCTTCCAGAGTAGCTGGGACTACAGGCATGCACCACCCTGCCTGGCTAATTTTTGTATTTTTAGTAGAGACGGGGTTTCATCACATTGTCCAGACTGCTCTCGAACTCCTGACCTCAAGTGATCCGCCCATCTCAGCCTCCCAAAGTGCTAGGATTACAGGCAGGAGACACTGCACCCAGCCAGTTTTTATGCTTTCTAGTAGGAAGGAAAAATAGTTCATATTTAAAGCTAATTAATACTTTAATATTTAGAATATTCTCAACAGCATGGGAATTATCTTTTCTTTCTTTCCATAAAGCAAACACACAAATTTGACTTTCTTTTTTTTTTTTTTTAAGAGACAGGGTCTAGCTCTGTCACCTAAGCTGGAATGTGGTGGCGTGATCATAGCTCACTGCAGCCTTGAACTCCTGGGCTCAAGGGACCCTCCTGCCTCAGCCTCCCTGGTAGATAAGACTACAGGTGCACACCACCATGCCCCACTAATTATTTATTTATTTTTTTAATAGAGATGAGATCTCCTTATGTAGCCCAGGCTGGTCTCAAACTCCTGGGCTTGAGAGATCCTCCCAACTCAGTCTCTCAAAGTGCTGGTATTACAGTCATGAACCAGTACAGTACATGAACCAGTACTCATTACCTTTCCAATGTTGACAAATTTCTGGCTGCTGCTTCTTGTTAGATGGTCACAAATACAAGAAAGATACTAATGCCAACATTTGTCTCTCAAAATATAACACCTTAAATATAGTTCTTTTATTTCCCATATACAAACATAGCTACCTTCTGGGGCTGCCACTTGTATATCCCAGTGCCAAGACGCCATTACCTTGTTTTTACTTCCAGGGTCACTGGTATTTGAAAGGTATGAGCAATCATTTTATTGACAACCAGAAAAAAATACTGCACATCCTTGGAGACAACCACTGGTGTCACAAAAGGTAGGAAACATTTCCTGGAGTCACCGCCACCACCACCAAAAAGAAAGCAGACCAGCCAACAAAGAATTGCTAATTCCAGGACTTCCAGGGGAAGGAGTCTGGGTCAGACTGCATACAAAGCAGGAAACCCTGAAGGCTTCAGGAAAAACGTCGTGGAACCCAGCCCACAGAGAAGGGGAGTCTGAGCTAAAGCAGCAGTGAGTCAGAGCAGTGGGCAGCCAGAGGGGCAGCCGCTGGACTAAATCAACAGGTGCCCCAGGAAAGCGGTGCCCCCAGGAAACAATGTTGTAGAGATAGCACCAGGAGGGAAATCGAAGTCTCAGAGCCCTCTCCTGAGCCATAACTGAAAGAATAGCAACGGAAGTGTCTGGGATAAATCACCCACCGGCAGAGGCAGCAGCAAGCCCTCCTTGAAGGACACTTTCCTCAGGTAGACTAAGCCTCCTACAGATTAAAAGCAAGCATGACCTTTCAAACAAGGATTCTCAAATACACAGAAAATCCAGCTGCTATGTATGCGAATCGTCAGACAAAAAAAACAAATATTTAAAGTGAAGGCATTTCAGACCTTGAAACTGACATAATAGAAAATAGCTATGCATGAAATTTGTAAAAGAAAAGTGAAGTTACAAAGAGAAGCATGGAGTAAAAAACATGAGAAATAAGCACATTGAGCTGAAAAGATTGTAATTACAGAAATAAAACATTATAATTGTTGAAATTAAAGGCTGAATAACGGCCAATAAGTATATTAGGTAAATAGCAATATTTTTTAAAAAGAATAATAGATTATATGT
Source organism: Piliocolobus tephrosceles (assembly GCF_002776525.5). Classification (NCBI taxonomy): domain Eukaryota; kingdom Metazoa; phylum Chordata; class Mammalia; order Primates; family Cercopithecidae; genus Piliocolobus; species Piliocolobus tephrosceles. The sequence goes on along the minus strand of NC_045440.1, from coordinate 110,326,339 downwards.
CTGTAATCCCAGCACTTTGGGGGGCCAAGGCAGGCGGATCACGAGGTCAGGAAACGGAGACCATCCTGGCTAACACAGTGAAACCCCACCTCTGCTAAAAAAAAAAAAAAAAAAAAAAAAATTAGCCAGGCGTGGTGGCGGGCGCCTATAGTCTCAGCTACTCAAGAGGCTGAGGCAGTAGAATGACGTGAACCCAGAAGGCAGAGCTGGCAGTGAAGCCGAGATCGCGCCACTGCACTCCAGCCTGGGCAACACAACGAGACGACCATCTCCAAAAACAAAAAGAATAATAGATTATATAATCCCAGCACTTTGGGAGGCCTAGGCGGGCAGATCACCTGACGTCAGGAGTTTGAGACCAACCTAGCCAAAGTGGTGAAACCCTGTCTCTACTAAAAATACAAAAATTAGCCGGGCGTGGTGGCAGGTGCCTGTAATCCCAGCTACTCAGGAGGCTGAGGCAGGCGAATCGCTTGAATCTGGGAGGTGGATGTTGAAGTTAGCCAAGAACGAGCCACTGCACTCCAATGGGGCAACAAAGCGAAATTCCGTCTCAAACAAACAAACTAAAAGAATAATAGAATAGGCTGGGCGTGGTGGTCCACGCCTTTAATCCCAGCACCTTGGGAAACTGAGGCAGGCAGATCACCGTAGGTCAGGAATTCGAGACCAGCCTGGCCCATAGGTGAAACCCCATCTCTACTAAAAATACAAAAAGTAGCCGGGCTTGATGGAAGTCGTCTACAGACGACTCCCAGCTGCTCAGGAGGCAGAGGCAGGAACCTGGGAAGCGGAGGTTGCAGTGGGCCGAGACTGCGCCATTGCACTCCAGCCTAGGTAACAAGAGTGAAACTCCATCTCAAAAAAAAAAAAAAAAAAAAAAAAAAAAAGAATAGATTAAATAGATTAGATGAAGACATAGCAAAATAATTTATCCACAAGGTAGCATAATGAGACAAAACAGGTAAACATTAAAAGATATAGAGGCCGGGTGCAGTGGCTCACGCCTATAATCCCAGAACTTTGGGAGGCCGAGACAGGTGGATCACTTGGGGCTAGAAGTTCGAGACCAGCCTGGCCAACATAGTGTAACCCTGTCTCTACTAAAAATATAGAAATTAGCCAGGCATGGTGGTGCATGCCTGTAATCCCAGTTACTTGAGAGGCTGAGGCACAAGAATCACTAGAACCAGGAGGCAGAGGTTGCTACCAGCCGAGATCGCACCACTGCACTCCAGCCTGGGTGACAGAGCAAGACTCTGTCTCAAGAAAATAAATAAAATAAAATAAAATAAAAGATATAGAGGATATAGAGGACAGAATGAAAAGGCTTTGGATTTTGTTGAAGATCAAAAAATATATATAAAAAGAAAGAAAATGAAGAGAACAAAAGAAAGGCATATAATAGCTGTAAAATTCCCAGTAGAGATTCAAAATAAGAAACCGCAGATCCAGGATAAATGAAAATACATCCATATTTGACAGATCATAACAAAATTACAAAAAAAAAAAATCTTAATCGGGTTAAAGCCCCTACTTACAGATAAAATACATTCCCCCGGTGGCTGAGGTGCTCAAAGTTAAATCAGGTGCCCATGGCTGTGAGAAAGATGTTGTAAAAGTTATCACAGGACCTCCCTTTCTAGAATCAAGGCAGACCAATTACTGTTGTTAGTGTCAAGATAAACCGCTGCCAGAAATCCTCCAACACCCGGCATTTGAAAGAAACATCTGACAGATTTCTGGTTTGAGGGTTGGAAACCAACCAATCAGAGCTCATTTGTCCTAGTCTAGGCTGAGCTACACCAACCAATTAGGTCTCAGCTGTATTGACCAATCATAACTAAGCAAAGTTCAATTCTTCTTTTGCATAAGTGAACCTGGTTGAGAACCTAGACAGGAATGTTTGCTATAAAACTCAAGCCCTTTCTTTGTTTTTGGAATGTATCTTTGTCTTACACTGCTGTGTTTCTCCAGTTTGCAAACTGTTCACTGGAATAAAGCCTCTTTCCTCCAAAATCCTTTCCGAAGAACTCTTGTTCATAAAAGCAACTAGAGAAAAAGCACAGCTCGTATTTTTAAAAGAAGAACAATTGGAATGACAGCAGAATTATTTTTGTTTGTTTTAATTGAGATGGAGTCTCACCCTGTTGCCCAGGCTGGAGTGCAGTGGCATGATCTTGGCTCACTGCAACCACCACCTCCTGGGTTAAAGGGATCCTCTTGCCTCAGCCTCCCAAGTAGCAGGGACTACAGGCACATGCCACCACACCTGGCAAATTCTGTATTTTTAGTAGAGATGGGGTCTTGCTATGTGGGACAGGCTGGTCTCAAACTCCTAACCTCAAGTGGTCCGCTTGCCTCAGCCTCCCAAAATGCTGGTATACAGGTGTGAGCCCAGCCAGCAGAATTCTTAACTAAAATTACAGCCTAAAGATTATGGAATAAGAACTTCCAAGTGATGAGATAAAATAACTGTCAACTTGTATTAATTACTGCAGCAGAATAAGGACAAAATAAAAATATTTTCAGATAAAAACTGACAGGGTTTAATCACCACAATATCCCACCAAAGATACTTGCCACTACATTGGTAGGGAAGGAAAGATAAAACCTAAAATGTTTTAGTGTACATTTATCATATAGGAGAGGGATCAAGATAGTGTTTAGCCTTAAGGCTCTATTGGGTTAAATGTATACAATTATAAAGCTAAGGACTAAAGAATAGAAGTTACATGTATAAATTCTAAACAAACAAGATGTGAGAACAGGAGGATCAAAACAAATGAAAACTCCATCACAGAAAAGGGAAGAGGAGAAAACAGAAGTTTTAAATGGTAGAAATAGCTCCAAATATACAAATAATCACAATAAATATAAATGTACTAGAATCATAAATTAAAGGACAACATCAAATTAAAAGGAAATGTAATGTATTATATTTTTTTAAATTATCTGGTCTTTGTTTCCAGTCCCCGGCACACAGCTCCTAAAACACATGGAATTTGCAGGAAGAAATGAGTGTCTCTTGTATGCTAATTAGATGACTGGTGGCTGAGGATCCCTAGTTAGCTTTGGGATAGGAGCTAGGCAAAAGGAAGACTAAGGCATGATTGAAATATTAGAGCTTTCAGCTCCTGGCCTGCAGGGAAGGGAATGGGGCCAGAGATTGAGTTAATCACCAAAGGGCAATGATTTAATTAATCATGCCTACATAACGAAACCTCCCTAAACAATGGGGTTCAGAGAGCTTCCGGGTTAATGAACACATTGAGGTTCTGGGCACACTCAGAGAGCACAGAAGTTGCACACACCTTGTCCATACCTGACTCTGTATCTTTTAATCTGGCTATTCATTGGTATCCTGTATGACATCCTTTATAATAAATGAGTAACAGTAAAGTGCTTTCCTGAGTTCTATAAGCCATGCTAGTAAATTATGGAACTTGAGAAGGGGGCCATAGAAAACTCCAATTTATAACTGGTTGGTCAGAAGCAAAGATGGCAACCTGGGACTGGCTTTTGCCATCTGAAGTAGGCAAAGCCTGGTGGGATTGAGGCCTTTAACCTGTGGACTCAGTGCTAACATGAGACAGTTAGTGTCAGAATTGAATTCCATCATAGGACACAAAGTTGGTGTCCACAGAGTTGGAAAATATATTGGTATGGGGAAAATCCCCCAAAATTTGATATCAAAAGTGTTGACAATAAAAATAGGTCAGGAAAAAATTGTATTTTGCTTTTCAAAATTAGACATACATAATGGAAAAGTCATTTAGCAGACTTGGAGCCCAATCTACAACCCTGGCACTCACCGTTCTGGTCTTTGCCTCAGGGTTATTTCTCAGGTACCATGTAAGACAAGTTGAAAATGCCTGGTAATTAATGGCTCATGCTTTAGTCTGCATATTTTCTGTGGGCCTATATTCCGGTTCACTAATCCTATCTTTTGTTTGTCCAACTGGCTAATAAATGCATCTGTTGACTAATTAATTTCAATTATTGAATTTTTCAGTTCTAGAATTTATATTTAAAAAATTTTTTAGAGGCAGGGTCTTGCTATTTTGCCCAGGCTGGAGTGCAGTGATGCAAACACAGCTTACTGTAACCTTCTATTCCTGGGCTCACGCGATCCTCCCACCTCAGCCTCCCAAGTGGTAGAATTTACAGTTTTAAAATAAGTTTTGTTTCTCTCAAGGAAAGTATCCATTTTATCATCTATTATGTGAAACATATTAATCACCATTTTAAAAGCTATATCTGATAACTCTAATATCTGTGTTATATTTGAGGTTATTTCTATCTTCTGCTTTTTATGAGATTTTTGGCATGCCTATTATTATCAAATAATGGGACATTATATATGAACACTTACAGAATCACTGGATGATGCTAACTTCTTTTACAAATGTTTTGCTCTATTTTCTGGCAAACGGCAAGATTAAATGATAATCACCTCAGTCCAATCAGCAACAGCTTTGTATTAAATAAATCTTGGTCTACTTCTGATCTTCCTCACTACTAGAGTAGTCTATAAACTCTAAGAGCCCAGGTGATTACCAAAACCCTATCATGTGGGGAGATTGTCTACTCAGCCCTAGGATCTTCCCAAAATTCTGCTGCCTTCTTTGCCGCCTCTTAGTAGCTGTTCTTCTTTTCCTGTCTTCTACAGCTCCGTCCTCATGTGGCATTTTTAAATAGCAATCAATTGGAAAGAATCTAAATGGCCATTATTAAAAGAATGGATAAGAGTATTAACAGAATTATATACAATATATATCAGTGAAATGAATGAACCATATCTACAAGACAAACACTAAATTTTAGTAAAAGTATTGAGTGGAAAATAAAGTTAAAAATGGAAACAGATGATAAACTTTTTATAAACTACAAAAACAAGTAAAATAATAAATCATTTAATTGTACACATATGTGAGAAACTTTTTTTTTTTCTTTTTTCTTTTTTCTTTTTTTTTTTTTTTTTTTGAGGCAGAGTCTCACTCTGTCACCCAGGCTGGAGTCAGTTGTGCAATCTCGGCTCACTACAACCTCTATCTCCCAGGCTCAAGTGATTCTCCCACCTCAGCCTCCCGAGTAGCTGGGACCATAGGCACTTGCCACCATGCTCAGCTAATTTTTTGTATTTTTGGTAGAGACAGGTTTTCACCATGTTGTCCAGTCTGGTCTTGAACTCCTGAGCTCACGTGATCTGTCCGCTTCAGCCTCCCAAAATGCGGAGATTACAGGTGTTGGCCACCATGCATGGCCTATAAATATTTTTTTTGTTAAAGAGAAGATAAACATAAAATTCAGTGTAATGTTTACCTCTGAGAGCGTGGCCAAAGACAACCTGGAGTTCTCTATAGGTAGAATGACTGGCATTGTTATCATTCCTTTTCGATGATGAACTCAGAATGAATATTATTGAGTAAATAAACAAATAAAAAGGATGTGAGGGTCCTGTGTGGAGCAATAATTACAGTACCATTGCTCTCATTCCTCTGCAACAGCTCACCTTTCTTATGAGTTACCTGAAAGAAAGTTTCCTTCCTATTTTAAGAGGAATTTGTTCCTTATATGAGACTTCGAAACATACCCAAATTAAATAATCTGTATCTTATTTGAAATCGCACCATTTTATCCCGTAATACCATCCTTTCTTCCTTAGGATGAAAAGAAGAAGGAAGAAGGGGGGCAATCTGGAATTTATTTATTTATTTATTTATTTATTTATTTATTTATTTATTTATTTATTTTTTGCCTCAACACTATGTTTGCATGGCATTGCTTCATGCCTTAAAAATGGACCTTAAGTCACTTTGACACTAAACAACCAAGATATAATTGTTTTCATTGCATTGAGTAACTGATTGAATTAACAAAAAATCAGCCTTGTGATTTGTATACTTAGCATAAATTGAGGCAGAGTTCATTTTTCCATAAAGTTTTTTAAAGTGTAATTGAATTAAAAGACTTTTCATCACAGAAGCCACAATATTCCCAATATTTCTTATTTCTCTGAAATCAAAAGGAGTTATTCTGCAGATACAAACTTGAAGAGTCACAGTATCTTACAAATGGCCTATGGTAGACTAATGGATCCCCAAATGTTTATATCCTAATTCCCAGAATATGTCAATGTTACTTTTTGTGGCGAAAGAGGCTCTGCAGATGTAATTGAGGTTACGAATTTTGAGATGGGGAGGTTATGCTGGATTATCATAATAGGCCTAATCTCATCACATCAGCTCTTAAACATAGAAAACCTCTCCCAGTAGTGGTCAGAGAGATGTGATGACACGTAATAAAGCAGGAGAGACAATGCAGGAGAAGGATGACAACCTGCATTGTTGGATTTGAAGACAAAAGGGCCCACAAGCTAAGAAATACAGGCCACCTCTAGAAGCTGAAAATGACCACCAGCTGAGAGTCAGCAAAGAAAGGTACCTCAGTCCAATAACTTCAAGGAAATGAATTTGTATTAGTTGGTTCTCACGCTGCTAATACAGACATACCCAAGGCTGGGTAATTTATAAAGAAAAGAGGTTTCATTGACTCACAGTTTCACATAGCTGGGGAGACCTCAGGAAGCTCACAATCATGGTGGAATGGGAAGCAAACATGTACTTCTTCACATGGTGGCAGGAGAGAAAATGAGAGCCAAAAAAAGGGGAAAGCCCCTTAATAAAACCATCAGATCTCGTGAGAACTTACTATCTTGAGACTAGGATGTGGGAACCTCCCCAATGATTCAGTTATCTCCACCTGGTCCTGCCCTTGGCATGTGGGGATTATTACAATTCGAGATGAGATTTTGGTTGGGGACATAGAGTCAAACCATATCAGGTCCAATTTACTTCCTATAGAGATATAAAATAATATATGTGTGTTGTTTAAACCACTAAGTTTGCTGTAATTAATAAGGGCAGCAATAGAAAATGAATGTAGAACCTTAGTGAACAGAGATGTGATTTGCTCAAAGTCTACAACTTTTAGGAAAAATATTAGGGACAAAATACTGTACTATTATCAATTATCTTTAAATTTATTCTTGGGAAAATTGAAATATACCCATAGTAATAATTATTGAACTGCTTCCTAATGTACATTAGCAAAATAACAAATGTTTTGAAAAGATGCAGAAAATGATTTTCTTAAATTAACATCAATTAGTTTTCAAGGAAAAAAAATTACAAAAACTTTTTATTTTGGCTTAGATGAAAATAATTTCCACATCTTATAAAGTTGTCTCATGTACATCGTTTAAGAAATGTTAGCTTTCATAGAAGTGTATGTTGACCACTCCTATTCAACATAGTACTGGAAGCCCTACCCAGAGCAATCAGGTAAGAGAAAGAAATAAAAGGCATCCAAGTAGGAGAAGAGCAGGTCAAATTATCTCTCTCTGCTTACAATATAACTCTATATCTAGAAAACTCTAAAGACTCCACCAAAAAGCCCCTGGATCTGATAAATAACTTCAGTAAAGCTTTAGGATACAAAATCAACACACAAAAGCTAGTAACATTTCTATATAACAGTGACGTTCAAGCTGAGAGCCAAATCAAGAACACAATTTTTACAATAGCCATACATAAAAAAATAAAATACATCTAACCAGGGTGGTAGGAGATCTCTACAAGGAGAACTACAAAACACTGCTGAAAGAAATCATAGATGACACAAATAGAAAAACACTTCATACTTATGGATTGGAAGAATCAATATTGACCAAATTGTCCATATTGCCCAAAACAATCTACAGATTCAATACTATTTGTATCAAATCGATGTCATTTTTCACATAAAAAAACTATTCTAAAATTAATGTGGAACCAAAAAAGAGCCCAAATAGCCAAAGTAATTCTATGCAAAAAGAATAAAGCTAGAGGCCTCATAGTACCTGATGTCAAACTATACTACAAGGCTATAGTGACCAAAACAGCATGGTACTGGTACAAAAATAGACATAGACCAATGAAATAAAATAGAGAACACAGGAATAAAGCCACACACCTACAACCAACTGATCTTCAACAAACTCAACAAAAATAAGCAATTAGGAAAGGACTTTCTATTCAATAAATGGTGCTGTGAAAACTGGCTGTTTGTAGAAGGAAACTGGACCCCTACCTATCATCATATATAAAATGACTCAAGGTGGATTAAAGACTTAAATGTAAGACCTTAAACCATAAAAATCCTAGAATAAAACCTAGGAGATATCCCCCTAGTCATTGGCCTAGGTAAAGAATGTATGACTAAGTCCCCAAAAGCACTTTCAATGAAAATAAAAATTGACAATTGGGACCTAATTAAACTAAAGAGCTTCTGCATAGCAAAGGAAACTACCAACAGAGTAAACAGACAGCCTAAAGGATAGGAGAAAATATTCACAAGCTATGCATCCAACAAAGAACTAATATCCAGAATCTACCAGGAACTTAAATAAACAAGAAAAAATAAATAAACCCATTAAAAAGTGGACCAAGTACATGAACAGATACTTCTCGAAAGACATAAAAAGGCCCACAAACATATGAAAATAGGTTCAATATCACTAACCATCAGAGAAATGCAAATCAAAACTACAACGAGATACCATCTCACACCAGTCAAAATGAACATTATTAAAAAGTCAAAACCTTCCATTCTACCCAGCAATTCCATTAGTGGGCATATACCCAAAGGAAAATAAATCATTCTACCAAAAACACACACACATACACACACACACATGCATATGTTTATTGTAGCACTATTCCCAATAACCAAGAAATGGAATCAAACTAGGTGCCCATCAACAGTGGACTAGATAAAGAAAATGTGGTACATATACACCATGGAACACCACACAGTCATAAAAAATAATGAAATCATGTCCTTTGCGGCAACATGGATGCAGTTGGAGGCCATTATCCTAAGCAAATTAATGCAGGAACAGAAAATCAATTATCACTTATTATGTCACTTATCAGAGATAAACCTTAATACACACAGACATATAGAAGGGAACAATAGATAGTAGAGACCCTAAAGGTGGGCAAGGGCTGAAAAACTTCCTATTAGGTACTATGCTGACTATCTGGGTGATGGGATCTAAAAAGTTCAAACTTCAGCATCATGCAATGTACCCTTGTAACAAACCTACATGTGTATCCCCAATTCAAATTAAAATTAAAAAGGAAATGTTCATTTTATTAGCAACAGAACTCATGTAGATTTCCAACAAAGAGGCTGTTTGCTGCAGTTCTTAGTACTTCAAAAGCAGCAGGCCAGGTTCACTGGAGAGTTCAGGAAGGACCACTATGCAAAGTATTGCTTTATTAATTCAATAAAACATGTATTTTAAAATATTGCAAATATAAGAAATCAAGAAAAATATGAAGGGAATTTAAACTAAAAAGAGATTGTAGAATTTATTAATGGGCCATAGAGAACTTTTTTAAGTTGGAAAGCCAGCAAATTGTAATAGAAATACCTTAAACTTGGGGTCAAAACATTTTTCATCATATAGCCTTGGACAAAATCCCCTTGACCAGGCACAGTGGCTCATGCCTGTAATCCCAACACTTTGGGAGGCCAAGGCGGGTGGATCACGAGGTCAGGAGATTGAGACCATCCTGGCTAACATGGTGAAACCCCATCACTACTAAAAATACAAAAAATTAGCCAGTGTGGTGGTGGGCACCTGTAGTCCCAGCTACTCGGGAGGCTGAAGCAGGAGAATGGCGTGAACCCAGGAGGCGGAGCTTTCAGTAAGCCGAGATTGCACCACTGCACTCCAGCCTGGGCAACAGAAAGAGACTCTGAAAAACAAAAACAAAAACAAAAACCCTCTAAGGCTTAATATTCTTATCTATAAACTAGTGGATGACCAAATCTGTTTCTGCCTGAATGCCATATTATTTTAAGAACCAAATGATACAATGCAGATGAAGGTGACATGTAAAGAGAGCACAAAAATTACTCTGGACTAGGAGCCAGAAGCCCTGAGTGTTCCTTCCCAATCTGCCACATGACATTGTATTCCATAGCAAGCCATTTCATCCTTCAAAACTTTAGTCCTATCATCTGAAAAACAAATAATATAACATTGCCTTTGAACATCGCAAGATGCCATCTTTGATATTATTTTCAAATAGCAAAGCCATAATACACCTGAGACTTTTTGGATACATAAGGATAGCCCACTTTCACAGAGCCAGGTCCAAAGAAATCCGAATACTCTCTGAGAAAATGATGAGATAATGCATTGTGGATGGAGTTGTTGTCCCAGATACATAAATTCATGATTCTTAGACTGCTGTGTAAACCTACAAGTTTGGATTAATTCCCAAAGGAGCTTAATCCTTAAAGGAAACACTCGTTGAAAGAGAATCATTAAGTATATGTGCAAGATTAATGGAAGAGAGACCTAAAGTGAAGCCAAAAAAGAAAGGCATTGCATAGAAACTTTCTAGAAGTCAAGAGGTAAACAGTAATGGCATTGATATAATGAAGAGGACTTCCACATATTACTTCATAAAGAAGGATTCTGTCTTGTGTGTTTTCAGAAACACCCAAAAGGGTTATGTGATATCTCAGTAATAAGAAATATCACAAAAGCTAGCCCATTCATCTCTTTAAATGGAATCTGGAGTCTCTAACATGTCATTAAATTAAGAACATAAAAGTAGAAGACTATTTTCTTTCTAGGTATTTGCTATGCAATTGAGACTCTTTTTCTTACAAAAATGGTCAGAATACTCTAATATTTCTGATTAGAACACAATTCCACCAAACTAATTATACATCCTCAGATGGGCCAGGTATCTTATTTCTAATATAAATTACAAAAGAAAATATGTATTCTGTTTAGGTGGATCAGAATCCAGAAATTCTAACAACTACTCATTAATTGTACTTTCCACTGTTAAGACCAAAGATGATAACCTCCTGTTAATAATTCTTCCAGAAACCTCCCTGGATGCTGACATACTGTTTCTCAACAAGTTGTGATTATTTATCCCTTTCTTCTTGCAGTTGTCTACAAATAGTAAGCTTCTCATTCAGAATTTAAATTTTAATTCCTCCCGACAAGTAGTAGAGCATCACTTGGCAAATCCACAGTATGGTGTCATTATATCTTCATAAAAGATAGGGTTTTTAATATCATCACTAGAGCATTAAATAAAAATGTAATGGCAAAATATTAAAATTTTTAAGGAAATTAGCTCAGAAATAAACCACCTATAACTGAACTATAAAAATGAACAATGAAATTATAACACATAAGAGTGTTATTGTATGGCCCTTTAAAATCCCCACCTTACCTTGCGAATCACTCAGACCTGATTAAATCCTCTCTCTGACACTAATTCTTGTTAGAAACTTAATCATCTTAACCTGTTTACATTACAGTATGCTTGGTAAGACTATCCAGTTTATAGGACTGTGGTGAAAATTAAAAAAGGAAATATGTGCAAAGCTCCTACCATATTTCAAACCATCAATAAATAAAGAGTAGATATTTCTCTTTAATTAGTCCAGAACCATGAAAAGTAGAGAAAATCATTCCCATTTTACAAATGAAAGCTCTGCAGAGATAGAATCTAGAAACCACTAGAATCTAGACACCAGTGTAATAATCAGAGCAACCTTTTATAATTGTATAGAAGTTTGTCATTTAAAACACTTTTAAAGTATCTTATTTGATCCATATAAACAGCAATAGCCAATTCATACACTTTTAGAGAAGAGAACATTGAGGCTTAGAGAAAGTAAGTGACTTTTTAATAATCACTGTTATTGTAGTAGATGTATTTTGGTTACATGGCATTTTTCTTTGTCCTAAAACATGTCCTGTCCTCTGCTTCATTTATACGGTTCCTATGAGAACTTCTAAGCCTCAGATCATTCATTCCCTTTTCTGTCTAGAGTTGATTGGCTCATGAGTGGGAAGAAAACTCAAATAGGGCCATAATAGTAGCCTACATTCAGAGACCACAATTGATTGGTCCAAGGGTAGACATCTGACTTAATCTAAGCCAATGGGTCACATCTCAAGATTTTTTGAAAGTTCTGTCTGATGACAGGGGTTTATTATGTTTAACTCGGGAACTGTGCATTGGCTTCTGTGACTTCTGTAGAATGTGAAAGATGATTCTGAGCAAGAGAAAACAATAAAGTAAATATGCAAATTGAAGTAAAGATGTAAGACAGCAAGAGAATCTCTGTTCCACTTTTTCATGAGATGCAGGCTCATCACATTCCTGTTTTTGGGTTCCATGTGGTACACCAGTATCCTTGTACTAAAAATTTCCATTTTAAATGAGGCCAGTTCATATGGTTTCTGTAACTTGGAGCCAAGAGAGTCTAAAAGGAGGTTTTCTTATACTAAATTTGGTAACCTTTTCACTAGTTAAGACACTAATAACCATTACTATCTTCTAAATATCTCCTTTTGCCATTTTTATCCATTTAATATTTGATCCTAAGTAGGAAGTGTGATGGGATTGAAATTCTACGCATGCATCGAATGTATTACAGTATATACGAAGGAAATGACCCAAAACATAGAGGGAAAGATCCATGCCCTAAAACTGCTTCCATTCATCCAGTATACACTCAATTCAGCTAATGAATATTGAATTCTTTAAGCCTGCCCTTCTCCATATAACCCCAGTTCATTCCATATGTTTGTTGTTTGCTTGCTTTTCCTGCTGTTGGTACTCCCAACCCCCAAACTACAACCTTGACAGCTATTTATCTAGCAAAGTGTTGTTGCTTGAATCTCAGCAGAGAGATTATTTCAATAAGTCTTCCCTTAATTTCCAGCTCTGGGTTCTGTGCACCTCCTCATGCTCTCCGAGCACCTGTATTTGATCTACTGTAACTCTTATTCCTCTGCAGGGAAATTGCCTGATAAAGTCCACCGATATAATGTAAGTCTAAAGGGCAACAACTACCTATTTCAGTGCTGCATTTTTGGCAGCTAGAATATTGTATAACATGTAGTGGGCACTCAACAAGTATTTGTGAGAGTCACTCTTTGTGAATAAACTCCCTTGGAGATTTTTAACAACTTCAAAAGCACCTACATGCAAACAAATCACTGATGAGATTATCTCCTTACTGATGAAAGCATTTGAGATTACTCAGTTGTGTTGGGAGACACATTAGATTGAAAGCTACTCAATTTTAATATGCCTGAAGTCCTCTTCGGAAATCTGATATACAGAGTATTAAAGGCAAATTTAAATGGGCACTGAAATAGCAACTGCCTTCAGAACATGTTCAGACAATTCTATTTAAGGTTGATAATAGAGAATGAAAGATTAGTATCTATATTTCAGCAAAAGACAATAAGTATACCAAATATTGTCCCCCTAGAAAAGCAACTTACAACAGGTTAAAATTGAGAATTGTATAATAGTTCCCATCTAACTGACTATTGACTCATATTTTGGCAATATTATTGTAGACTATCAATTCTCAAAAAACAAAAAAAAAATGTTTTGCCATATGTGAGTGGACAAAGTATGTAACCAAATCTCTCTCAGAATCTATTAGAAATGACAGTGATTAAATAAAATAACACAGTTAAAGAAATACATATGCTACTCAGATTCCACCAGCAATTTAAATGGTATGAAACAAATGATCCCCCTCACTGGGTGACATCAATCTGACATAAACAATAGCACTAGGAGAGAAACATACCTAAATATACTCCTGTCACAAAGACTTAGGTTGAAGAGAGGCAGAGAGGAAGTCCAATGTTTTAGTTTCTATCAACTGTTTGACACAGTATTTTCATCCTACTGCTGATCTTAGCGCTCCTCTGTTTTCCTTAGGATTTCTAGAAATAGCACACCTCAAATTTACAAGGGCATCATGCATCCTAGGCAGGAGAATGGCAGTGCTTGGTAATGTGGTATGACTAATATCATGCCTGGCACATACCATGTGTTGAATAAATACCATTCAATACGTGAAAGAACAAAACTAGCCAGTTTATTGCTTGGCTATACACTTTAAACTTATTTTGCAAATGCTTTTCGATTTTTAATTGATTTTTAACAACAACAAACCTAGGTAGCACATGAAAGCAAAGCAGTTTTATTCATAAATAGAATAGATGGCCTCTAACAGACCTTGAGTTTAAAGCATGCCTCTCCCCAACTATGTCTGTGTCTGTCATTAGAGTCACTTTTGGTTTGTTTGTAGAAGCACACTAGTGAAATCCAAATGTTTTCTCTGGGTCAAGTATTTCAATATAAACATACCTCTAGTTCTTAACAAATGGGAAGAGACCAATTTATATATTTCCCCATAAAATATCTTTACAATCCAAAAAGTGACAATATATTAATATTGTGCCAACATGATTAGTAAACTAAATAAAACAATTTCCTGCAAATATATGTTTAGTATAAGTCCCTCAAAAAGAAACAGAAAACATAAAAGTCTATAAACCATTTGTGATGGTTAGTACTGAGTGTCAACTGAATTGGACGGAAGAATGCAATATTGATCCTGGGTGTGTCTGTGATGGTGTTGCCAATGGAGATTAACACTTGAGTCGGTGGAGTGGGGAAAGCAGATCCACCCATAACTGGGTGGGCACCATCTAATCAGCTGCCAGCAAATATAAAGCAGGCAGAAAAACATGAAGAGGCGAGACTGGTCTAGCCTCCTAGTCGACATCTTTCTCCTGTGCTGGATGCTTCCTGGCTTCAAACATTGGACTCCAAGTTCTTCAGTTTTGATACTTGGACTGGTTCTCCTTGCTCCTCAAGCTTGCAGACCACCTATTATAAGACCTTGTGATTGTGTAAGTTAATATTTAACAAACTCCTATATATAATATATTATATAATATATAATACATATTATATGTAATATATTATATATAATGTGTATAATATGTAATATATATCTATTATATATGTATATTAGGTAATATATATAATATATTACATATATTATATATTATATTAATATTAATATTATATGATTTATTTGCATATTATATATTACATATATTATATAATAAAATAATATAAATTTTATATGATATATGTATCCTATTAGTTCTGTCCCTCTTGAGAACCCTGGTACACCATTAAAGAAATATTAGCAGTTGAAAATCTACCCAGGTCATCCAAAGCATTTCAAACTACATTACAGATAAATTACACTAAATAATAAAGAAAAATTGGCCGGGCGCGGTGGCTCAAGCCTGTAATCCCAGCACTTTGGGAGGCCGAGACGGGCAGATCATGGGGTCAGGAGATCGAGACCATCCTGGCTAACACGGTGAAACCCCGTCTCTACTAAAAAATACAAAAAAAAACCTAGCCGGGCGAGGTGGCAGGCGCCTGTAGTCCCAGCTACTCGGGAAGCTGAGGCAGGAGAATGGCGTAAACCCGGGTGGCGGAGCTTGCAGTGAGCTGAGGTCCGGCCACTGCACTCCAGCCTGGGCGACAGAGTGAGACTCCGTCTCAAAAAAATAAATAAATAAATACAATAAAATACAGAAAAATTGTTACAAACTTCACAAACTCTTCCAGAAAAAGGAGGAAAAGAAGAAACATGCTATAACTTTGAGGATAGTATCACCTTACTATAATATTAGAGTTTAAAAAGGAAACTTTAGACTAAACTCCTTATTAACAGAATTGAAAAAATGAGTAATACATTTTAGATTTATTCTATGAATACAAGATAAATTTTACAATAGAAAATATTATTCACCACGTTAACAGAGTAAAGAACATTCAGATAATCACAGAAGCAACGCAAGCATTCAGAAAAATTCTATACCAATTAATGACAAAACTTTTATAAAAGTCGGTAAGAAATTAGAATTTCAGTAAAATCACCATCTAGTGTGATATTTATTGTAAGTTTTATATAGATCCTTTTATGCTTTCAGATAAAAATGATCTACATAAAACTTACAATAATTATCACACTAGATGGTGAATCATTAAAAGCATCCCCTTTAAATTCAGGAATGGATAATATCTGGAATTATCACTTTTAACCCACATAGACCTGAAGGTTCAAGCCATACAGTAACATGGAATAATTAATGTTTGAAGGAATAAAGATTGAAAAGGAAGACACTAAGCAATTATTATTCCCACACACAGATACCCCAAAAGTGAATATGGGTAATTTGTGAGAACTAAGAGAATCCATCGAGATTGATGGACATAAGGTAGTTTTAAGTCTCATTTCTATACACTAGCAAGCAATAAAATAAAATTTTAAAACATCAATTTAAATAACAAAAAAACACAGTAGATACAAATGAATTTAAGAAAGAGCTTCATGGAGAAAAGTATAAAAATTTGCTCTAAAACATTTTAATATACCTGGATAAGTTCTTTACAGGGACATAGATGAAGTTGGAAACCATCCTTCTCAGCAAACTAACACAGGAACAGAAAACCAAACACATGTTCTCACTCACAAGTGGGAGTTGAACAATGAGAACATATGGGCACAGGGAGGGGAACATCACACACTGGGGCCTGTTGGGGATGGGGGGCAGGAGGAGGGAGAGCATTACGAGAAATACCTAATATAGATGACCAGTTGATAGGTGCAGCAAACCACCATGGCACATGTATACCTATGTAACAAACCTGCACGTTCTGCACATGTATCCCAGAACTTAAAGTATAAAAAAAAAAAAAAAAAAAAAATACCTGGATAAGTGGACAAGGATAATAAAATGTAGTATTTCTCAAACTTAGCTCTGGCTGCTCATTGGAATCATTTGGAGGATTTTAAAAAACACTGACCTCTGGGCCCCACTCCCAGAAATCATGATTGAATTGGTCTGGAGTGCAGGCTAGGCTTTGGAAGTGTGCAGAGCTCCTCAGGATATTCTAAAATGCAGTAAAGGTTGAGAATGAATACTCTAGTGGATGCTGTGGTGACCACCCAGATCCCCATATATGAAAGAAACACACCATTCCCCCAGCTGCTGAGAGTAGTACTGGCAACTGACCGCTGTCAGGTGACTCCCATCCCCAGAATTGGCCCACAAGTACTTCAGCTGAAGACAGTAGATACGTCAATTACAAAATTGAACAGATTCTGGCATACTTAAATCAAGCTTATATCGGTGATCCGTAACAATGATCCAGTCCTTCCCTTTTGTGTTGGTCCTGGCAGCCTATGATTTCTAATATCCTTGTACATGCACGGCATTGATCCATTGCCTGGTTTACCTTATGACATTGCACATCCCTTCCCTTGTCCATCAGTCTCACTAGAGACACCCTGAATGAAACGATTTCCACACTATTATAACTAGGATGAACTTTCATTCTCATTTGCCTCAGACAATTATACTTTATACCTATCTCCCGCCATTATTAATAGCACCCTTTTCACTCTCAAAAGTATTCCACTTTGAATGGTAAATTTTATGATTGCCAAAACTGTAATACAATTTTATGATTACCATAAATGCAATAGTTGAAGACAGGCTTTTGAGAAGGAAACTTCATCTCTTAGAAGTCAAGACACTGAAGTCACTTTTAAACAAACATAGCCATTCTTTCCAGCAGTCGAGAGAGATGAGTAGCAACCAGTCTTACCAATATTCAGAAAGTCCTTGCCACAAACAGAGACTGCAGGTCCCTATAGCAGATGTTCACTAAGAAGATGGAATGGGACTAGGTGGATGAAAAGAAACTGTTCTCCATGCTGCCTATTGCAGGAGAAAGAAATGGTTCTCTGACAGCATGACTAATGATCACTTGTCCCAGCCTTGCCCTTTCACTGGCCAAATCACCTGACCTCTGAACTGATACAACTACTTTTAGAATCCAGATTCTCAGAATTCTTAGTAACTTGTCCAGCTCCCAAAACTAACTTTGTAATTCCCAGAAAGAAAACATGCTGTGAAAAATGCCTGTAGTACCACCAATAGTCAGTTCTAAATACACACTTTAAGTGGAAAAGTGTATACTATATTTTCTATGCCTACCTTTGATACAGTAATATATGAACATTAGAATGACAGCATTAAGAGTGCTTTCATGATGATCAAAATGTTATAATTATAATCAAATGAAAACTGAACACAGCATTGTTTTATATATTAAATGGGGCCACAAAAATAAATTAAATCATACATTAGGGATGTGGAACTTTCAGTAATGCCCAATTCTTCAAAAAAAAAAGACAATCCCAAATTTCTGATCTATTTGTCCACAAAGACAATTTATAAATAAATATGAATAAGAAAGAAATGAAGATATGAAATGGTATATCTAAATTTAGGATTATATATGTATACATATATATATACACACACACACACACACACACACACTACATGCTAAGCAGAAAGATTATCATATGAAAATCTCCCCAGAAAAAAATTCCTTTCTTTTAGAAAATTGACAGAGCTCTAAGTAAACTGAATTAATGTGAACAACTGATACCATTGAGGGCCAGATAAATATCACTGGAATCCACCTGGCTTAAGGAATAAAAATTGTCTGTTTGAAAATATTTTATTAAAGGAAGAAAATCATTCAACCATATTATCTCCAAGGAAAAATCCTAAGAAAAAGTATCCATCTTACAAAAAAATCGAATAGGACCTATATTCTGATATAAATCCTGATGGTCTTGCCAAATGTTCTCATGCTGCTGAGATTTCCCCTACAGCCTGAAATAAAAATTCAACCGTAACTGGCACCTAGGGACATACTCCTTGTTCAAAATCCAGTCTCGCCAAGTGAAGCAAAACCCAGGGTATGTCAACCTTGAGGGGATGGGTGTTTTTATTTGGCTCAAGAATGTGATATGTAGAACATGAGCTGGGAACACAATTTAACCCAGTTCCCATCTCAAAGGCTAAATCCAAATGAATCCCTTTTGGGTTTTATCTGCCTGGTACAATAAAGATGCTGTCAAGTTAAAAGAAGGCTGTGACATGATGGACCAAGTGGACTCCTCCCACAGCACTGAAGCCAGTGCCAAGGAACAGGAATGCTTGTAGGATGAAACCACATCCTGACTGGTTAGTCTTCATTTATACCCAACTGTTCCTTGTTTGGCAATCTGAAGCTATTCCAAAAGGGCATACTATTCTATCAACAACAGTGGAGGCAAGGTTGTTTACAAATGCCACCTACAAAGTTACTAGCTTTTGAAACTTCCATGTGCTTCCATCCCATTAGGCAATGCTGCTTCCCATTCTGTTAACAAGGGCCAGTGTCTCTGGCAAGGGTAGCAAGTTTAGACAGAGATGTCTTACATAGGCATCCCATAGCACTGACCCTAGACCATCATTTTGAATCCCTGGAAAGCTAAAGCAACAAGTGCTTCTGAAACAACCTCAGGTTCATGCCAAGTCCCTAGTTGTACAAGAAAGAGACATACTTTTTATAAATCCCCAACTAGAGTTTTCATAGCTGAGAATAAGGTTTTTAGTCCTCAGCATACCAGTGAGAATTGGGTTTTGGACCTCAGCATGGTATCTCATGGAAACTGGAAATCATGACTTTCTACTTTCTCTAAATACCTGTTTTAAGCCCTGTAAAACTTAGGGAATGCTAGGAATCTAGTGACTGCATGAGGAATATACCTTCTGCCACTTTCAGGTGTTTATTAACTGGCATCTGAATATTTTAAGCTATCTAGAAAGCATAGTAAATAATATACTTCTAAAACACCCTTCATTAAAAGGCAGTAACAGCATCAGTGAAAACCTGTTTATAATACAAATGGGTACTTATTCATATCAAGTGTCTAGTGATCAAAACTATATATAAGTAGGTAACAAATATTATATATTTACATGGTTATATGTCTTCTCATTAATTGAAAGTTACCTACTTGGGTCAGTCATGCACTGACCTAAATTTAGAAGGATTTTTTATTGTAGTTAGTTTCCCTTCTACACAATATGATAATTAAATTTATCTGTCAACTTAGTGGGCCTCAGGTGCTCAGACAGTTGGTCAAACATTATTCTGGGTGTGTCTGTGATGGTGTTTTTGGATGAGATTGACATTTGAACTAGTAGACTGAATACAGCAGCTTGTTCTCCCTGAAGTCGGTGGCCCTTATCTAATCAGTTGAAGGCCTAATTAGAACAAACAGGCTAGCTCCCCCATGAGTAAGAGGAAATTCCTCCTGCCTGACTGCCTTTGAGCCAAAACATCAGTCTTTTTTTGCCTTTGGACTCAAAATGAAACATAAGCTTTTCTAGGGTCCCGAACCAAACTGGGTTTTGGACTAGAATTTACACCACTGGCTCTCTTGATTCTCAGGCTTTCGAACTCGAACTGAAACTACATCATCAGCTCTCTTGGGTTTCTACAATGCTGAATGCAGATCTTGCGGTTTATACTCCTCCATAATCATATGACCCAATTCCTTATAAATAAATATATCCTTTTCTGTTTCTCTGGAGAACCGTGACTAATACACATGAGGAAAACCACTAAAATAATTACCAAACCACCAAAGAGTTTCAAAACTAGACTTTGGAATTCAAGTTCAGTTAATGAACAAATATATTTTTAAATATCTAGTGAATCAGAGCTGCTCTGGGCAACACTGAAGAAAAACACAATAAACACAGTCTAGTGAAGAAAATACAACATATCTAGGCTAGGGAAAGAGATACTTATTATGTAGATAAGAAAACTTCTATACATGAAAAGCCAAGGAAAATTTCCATGAAAAAAATATAAACAAGCGCCAGATGGTGAAGAAAAGAGTTACTTTAATGTCAGAAATAGCCCTGGGTTAACCAAAATTATTGACACAAAATTCAGTTCTTTCACATCTGCATTTAGCATTTCCTGCTTTATCTAAATTATTTAATGTCTTCCTTAAATTTGGAAACCTCAGTCATCAACATTATATCATTTTTTACACATTAAGTTGCAGACTAGGAAACAATAACCTATATAGAGAGAGAGGCTACATACACACACACACACACACACACACGACAGAGACTATACATATATACCCTATATGTATAGTCTAGATATATGGTTGTGTGTGTGTGTGTATATATATACATATATATAAAATAAATACAAATTAAAACCACAGTGAGATACCACTACAAACCTACTAGAATAACTAAAATTTTAAAATTTGACATTGCCTAATGTTAGCAAGACATGGAGCTATTGGAACACTCATATACACTGATCATGGAAGTGTAAAATGGTGCCAACACTTTGGAAGTGGTTCGACAGTTTCTTGTAAAGTGGAAAGTAAATTTATGTATGATCTAAAAATGCATCTCTTCCCAAAGATCTACAAGAGAAATAAAAATACATGTCTATAGAAAATCTTCTCTTAAATGTTTATAGCAGCTTTGTATGTAATAGTGAAAAACCAGAAAACCGGAAATAAACCAAATGTCTATTAACAAATGAATGGAAATACAAACTAGATCTTTTCATGCAATGGAAAATTACACAGCAATGAAAAGCAGTGAATTGCTGAGATACACAACAAAAAGATGAACCAAAAAGTATGCTAAGCAAAAGAAGACAGATGCAAAGAGATACATGTAATTTTATTTTTCTAAAATTCTAAAAAGATAAATCAAAGTATTGGTATAGAAAGCAAATCAATAAATACCTGAGGCTAGTGGTAAAGCGTAGGGACTGATTAGGATAGGGCATAAAGAAAGCTTTGGAGGTGTTGAAAATGTTTTATATTTTGTTGGTGATGGCAGTAACATGGAATATATATTTGTCAAAAATCATCAACCTCTACAGTTACCATGGGTGCATTGTACTGTATGTAAATTATCCCTCAATAAAATTGATTTTAAAAATCCAAAGAAAACCCAAAGTCAAGTCTACTGTTCTAGATATTCACATGAAAAAGTTGCTTACCTCCTTTCAGTCTTTGTTCAAATGTCGTCTTCTCAGTGAGGACTTCCCTTACCACTTTATTTAAAATTCCAACCAGGCTTTCCAATTCCTAGCCCTTCTTCTACTCTATTCCCTATGGTGCTTAGTGTCAGCTAATACACTACATAGTTTACCTAGATTGTATATTTATCATTTATGTTCTGCTTTCTCAAACTAAAATTTCCATAAAGCTGCAAATATTTTATATTTATTTTTATGTTTTGTTCACTAATGCAACCCCAATAGCTGTGTACCTTACACACAGCACATGTGCAATAAATCTGTACTGAATAAATAAATGAAGTTCCAAAGGGCAAATTTTTTCAGAGCAATCCAGTTTTAGCAAGCCACTAGATGAAATGTATTGGGATACCTTTGGGTAATCTCATTTCTATGTTGTCGTATCTAAACCGTCTTTCTCAAATATATTTGCAGTGTTACTGGTTGACTCTAAGTAACAATTGACACATAATCTTGGTATTAAACAGGAGAAAGGCTGAGAAAAATATTTTTTAAAGGACGTACAGACCATGGTGCCACAGTCTATGATACAACAAAGAAGCTGACACATACCCTATTAAAATGTCACTTTAATCACATTTACTCTTAGGAATGCTTTCAAAGTTAATTTACTGATAGAACCATTCAAGCAGGTTTATTTACCTGTGTGAAAGGTTTATTATATTTACTTTAATCAAGTTATTTAACCTCTCTGGATCAGTTTTCTCAGCTGTAAAATGAATAGGGTTTTCAGACTAGGTAGAATCACTGAGTTTTGAAGAAGCTTCTGAGAAATCTAAAGGGTGTTTTTGGCAAGTAGAGCTGGGCTTAGGTAATTAATGAAATATTTTTGGAGCCAAGTCATCAACATATCAGATCACTAGAGAGAAAATTCACAAATTCCAGCTAATTCTCCACTTCCCCAAAGCTAAATTGTCCCATTCTTCTTTTGAGTCTGTGAATTACCACAGGTTTCTCCAATAACCTCACCCCCTTTTAAAAGTATGTTGACCAGAGTCATCCTCTATCATTTGTCACTGAGAATCCTGACTGATAAAGAAATTGGTCCTTGGCGAAGTGGGGTATCACATACAACAAATGCTAAAATGTGAAAATAACTAAATGAAGTTTAAATGAGAAACATTAAGGTTTTCTTGCATTAATTGAGAAAATTTCAATTCTTGCTAGTTTAAATAGAAAAAAAAAAATGTTTGATTAAGCTGCCATCTGTTGTATTGTGAGGCCCAGATCAAATGACTAGACTGGACTTCCAGGCTGCTGATAGGAAAGGTCAGTATGCTGAAGTGTGTCAGTTACTTCTTTCAAATTTTCATAAAATGTTACAAGAGAGCAATCCACTGACACAGCTGTATGTATAGGCTTTACCACAAAAGTTCATATGAAATAATTTCTGTGGGTTCCTGCCATTTTTACTGCATTTCTAAGTGTTTGTTGTAATTGTTAAAATTATGCTAATGAAAAACTAGTACATTTAGATTATAACAAAATTTCAATTGTAAATCACATTACTTTTCTATGTCCTCCAATATTGATCCAGGTACAGTACAGAATATTATTAATATAGAAGAGCTTAGCTAATTATAATTCAAAGATTCAGATCTTCCCATGCATTAAATATGCCATGTTTTTATGACTCTCTGAGAAAACCTGTTATTGTCTCTTACTTTATGTAATTGTAACTTTAATTTTCCTTATTTGCCATTTATAAAATCCTTTATAATGCTTAATTGTAGATGTATCTTTCTACCAATCACATCACTGTTTTATTGTGACAATCAGACAAAACAACTTTAAAGAATTATAAACAAAGTTTCATCAGCTTTTACTTGCATTTTCTTTAATGAAGCCAATGCAGTTAAGCTAAGGTTTAAGAAGCTATGCAGAGTCCTAGTTCTGTTCTTAAGAAATTATTTTTTACTTAATACACATACATATTGTCCTGGATACTATTCAAAATGAACACAAATACTAACTCTTTAAATCCTTATGAGGTTGATACTGTTATTATCCACCCTATTCTACAGAGACACAGAAAGCATAAATAAGTGTATCTGTTCACACAATTAATAAGCAGTAGAGCTGAGATTTGAACCCAGACAGTCTGACTTCAGAAAACTTTTCTGGTAACGCCCATCTTTATATTTATGTCAATGGAAAGTTTTAATACAAGATCTTTATGTACATAATCTTTATAAAGGACTCCATTTACTAAAATACATAAAATTATCAGATACATCAAATTATCCTAAGCATTTAAAAACGCAAAATAACATTTGACAATTGCAAGATTAACCAAGCCCCAATGCAAATATTATAATTCAACAACATTTTTAGGATTACTTGGTATCAGAGTATTCTTAAAAAAAGACCAGGCCGGGCGCGGTGGCTCACGCCTCTAATCCCAGCTTTGGGATCCCACTTTGGGAGGCGGAGGTGGGTGGATTACCAGGTTAGGAGATCGAGACCATCCTGGCTAAAACGGTGAAACCCCGTTGCTACTAAAAATACAAAAAAATTAGCTGGGTATGGTGGTGGGCACCTGTAGTCCCAGGTACTCAGGAGGCTGAGGCAGGAGAATGGCATGAACCTGGGAGGCGGAGCTTGCAGTGAGCCTAGATCACACTACTGCACTCCAGCCTGGGTGACAGAGCGAGCCTCCGTCTCAAAAAAAAAAAAAAAAAAAAAAGACAAAAGGACTGAAGCTAGTTGTGTTGTCAGAATAATGCCAATTCTGAAAGCAGTCTATTGTTGTTTGATCTTGTAACAATCTCTTGGAAATGGGTAAATAAGTTTTTATATACCTGCCAAAATATACTCTACAAATACCCACTTACAGAAGGCCATCAAAAACTATTATTGGTTCCCTTCAGCCCAAGATCACCACAGATGTACCCGTGGTCAAAAAAAGTTGGCATGATTGACTAATGTTGCATAAGAGAGCGCACACACTATGAAGAACCACTGGGCATCTCAGCAAGAGAGGTTTAGAAAATATCCAAAACAGGGTTTTGGCTTGTGTTAGGTGATCGGGTGTGAGGTCCATGGAAGGAGGGCTTGCTTTATTTTCTCCAGGAAATCAACGTAAATTTCTTTTTTAATTATTATTATATTTAAAGTTCTAGGGTACATGTGCACAACATGCAGGTTTGTTACATATGTATACATGTACCATGTTGGTATGCTACATCCATTAACTCGTCATTTACATTAGTTATATCTCCTAATGTTATCCCTCCCCCTTACCCCTCCCCCACGACAGGCCCCAGTGTGTGATGTTCCCTACCCTGTGTCCAAGTGATCTCACTGTCAGTGTAAATTTCTATTTATCTTAAGTTTTATCTAGAAGGTGGGAAGAATGAAGGGAGGCTAAAGCTATAACTGGTGAAGAAGCAGTTTCTGCTCACAGTAGCCAGGAAACAGGATGTTAGGTTATTTTTGTGGTTTGGGCAACGATCTTGCATTTTTCTGTGGCTAGATGTGAATATGAAGTGGTCTTAAACCACAGCACAACTGAGTTTTAAGAAATTCCTTGTTGAAGAAATGGGGAAAGGATTCCCTATTTAATAAATGGTGCTGGGAAAATTGGCTAGCCATAAGTAGAAAGCTGAAACTGGATCCTTTCCTTACTCCTTATACGAAAACTAATTCAAGATGGATTAGAGACTTAAATGTTAGACCTAATACCATAAAAACTCTAGAAGAAAATCTAGGTAATACCATTCAGGACATAGGCATGGGCAAGGACTTCATGTCTAAAACACCAAAAGCAATGGCAACAAAAGCCAAAATTGACAAATGGGATCTAATTAAACTAAAGAGCTTCTGCACAGCAAAAGAAACTACCATCAGAGTGAACAGGCAACTTACAGAATGGGAGAAAATTTTTGCAGTCTACTCATCTGACAAAGGGCTAATATCCAGAACCTACAAAGAACTCAAACAAATTTACAAGAAAAAAACAAACAACCCCATCAGAAAGTGGGCATAGGATATGAACAGACATTTCTCAAAAGAAGACATTCATACAGCCAACAGACACATGAAAAAATGCTCATCATCACTCGCCATCAGAGAAATGCAAATCAAAACCACAATGAGATATCATCTCACACCAGTTAGAATAGCAATCATTAAAAAGTCAGGAAACAACAGGTGCTGGAGAGGCTGTGGAGAAATAGGAACACTTTTACACTGTTGGTGGGATTGTAAACTAGTTCAACCATTATGGAAAACAGTATGGCGATTCCTCAAGGATCTAGAACTAGATGTATCATATGACCCAGCCATCCCATTACTGGGTATATACCCAAAGGATCATAAATCATGCTGCTATAAAGACACATGCACACGTATGTTTATTGCGGCACTATTCACAATAGCAAAGACTTGGAATCAACCCAAATGTCCATCAGTGACAGACTGGATTAAGAAAATGTGGCACATATACACCATGGAATACTATGCAGCCATAAAAAAGGATGAGTTTGTGTCCTTTGTAGGGACATGGATGCAGCTGGAAACCATCATTCTTAGCAAAGTGTCACAAGAAGAGAAAACCAAACACCGCATGTTCTCACTCATAGGTGGGAACTGAAAAATGAGATCACTTGGACTTGGGAAGGGGAACATCACACACCGGGGCCTATCATGGGGAGGGGGGAGGGGGGAGGGATTGCATTGGGAGTTATACCTGATGTAAATGACAAGTTGATGGGTGCTGATGAGTTGATGGGTGCAGCACACCAACATGGCACAAGTATACATATGTAACAAACCTGCACGTTATGCACATGTACCCTAGAACTTAAAGTATAATAATAATAACAATAAAGAAAGTAAAAAAAAAAAGAAATTCCTTGTTTAATTTTGGTAAAAAGCAAAGAACAACATTCACAATGATCTGAAAAGGCTACGAAAATGCATCTTCCTTTTCCAACTACATATTGTTTTATATAGGTCCTTCAACCAAAACAATATATTACAAAAGACTGCAGAAGCAGAAGGAACAATTCATGTATCTTCTATTAACACAGACATTGAAGAAATTTGAAAAGACACAAAACAATGGTACCCTTCTGAATTGTTTTATTTTGAAATATATAGTTTACTCTTCATAAAAACGTTATTTGTAATAACATAATAGGTTCATGTTGTTATATCAGAAATTATTAAAGTTTCAGATATTTAATTTCCAATGTGGTAGATGGATAGCCTATGTCAACAAAGGCTTTCTGGAGTTCTCAATAATCTTTACGAGTGTAAAGGAATCCTTAGAACAAACAGCTCAAGAATTCCTGATCTGGGCAAAGGGAGCAATGTGTGCAGAAGTTCAGAGGTCAAAAAGGATATAATCTCACTGCAAGAACTGAAAGAAATTCAGTATGGTTTCATCACAGAGTAAGAGGAAGTAGGAGAAGTTGGCAAGAATTGAGGAAAAACATCTGCCAGAATGGCACAAACCTCTCAGGGACGTTAGCCTCTCATGGTCCGTAACAAAGGCCCAGCATATTTTCTTATTAATTCTTTGATCTTTTTTGTCAGAACCCATTGGTGATAAGGCAATATCATTGTGAGATCTATATTTAAGCAAAAATCACAATAATAATAATAATAATACAAAATTACTTGGAAGAATTCCTTTCCTCCTCCTCACTTCAATTATTTGAAAATAAACAAAAATTAAGACCTCTCCCTAATAAGGGGTTTTGGTGAAGGGCGAGAGATTGAATGAAACAGAAAACGTTATTGCCTGCTTTTCAATAATCACCAGCGAACCATCATGATAATATGCAGCATTAAAATACACCAGCTGTTAGATTTCAGGTCATGAAAAATGATTGAAATACTTATAAGCTAAGCCACTGACTACCTGAAAACACCCCCCATATTTTTATTTTGCCTTAACTTAGGCAGGTACTGCGCTTTTCGCTAAATAAATTGTGAAGAGAGAAACTTAAAGCCTGATACCTCTCTGATGGAAGTGGCAGGCAGACCTCTAAATCTGAAGATCCTTTTGATATGGAAAGTTGAAAACACTTTGTTGCACTGTCGAGTATAACCACCTAGTTTTTCTGTAACACAACCTTGGTAAGTTTGAGCAATGAATTTTAGTCGTAATATATCTTACCCAGGAATAATACATCACGAATTTGCTATAATTACTGTTTTTATATTAAAGGACATGGCATTGAAACTGATAAGAAACTAAGATCTATGAGGTTAAAACAGCTCACATGACAAAGCAGTACAACCTTATTCACATAAAAAAATCAACACAGGGAAATGTGTTGAAGATGCTTTTAACAGAGTGAATCTACCTAATCAATCAGATCTCCAAATTTATTTAAATTACCATCCTAGAATTATTCATATTTTATTAATTCTAATGGTAAAGATCCACAACACAAAAATGCCTTTAAAATATTACAGATGGAATTATCTGACATTTATTTGACAAATAATTGCCACATTCTTGTTTAGAAACCAGATTTAAAATATACATGAACTGATCTAATCTTCCAAATGCCCTTCTCTGTTGCTTCAGTTGTCCTGTCGTATTTTTAACCAAAGCCAAATCCTTATCTTTTTCTGATAATTACCATTAATCCTCTTAGGAGAAAGAACATGGCTTCCTTTTTTCACCACAATACTAACATAAGTTATCAGCCTCAAATATAATGAATTCACTGGAAAACTCAGTTGGGAATGTTTTTCACACATGCTACACATTAAAATCACATAAGAGTTTTTTAAAAATACTTATATTTGGATCACACTCAGAAATTATGATTTAATTGTTTGGGGCAGGTAGGTAGGTGGTTACATATTAGTACTTTTAAAGCAATATTTATCAGACCCTATTTCATATAATAATTACTGTGTAGACTTTTAAGCCATATAATGCCAAGCCCAACCCCAGAACCACTGGTCAGACTTTGGAAGTAGCACCCAGCCATCGTAGTTTTTAGAAGTTCACATGTATTTCTAACTGGCAACACCGGTTAAAACCTTCTGGTAGAAGTTTTTTTCTACAAAATGAATGAGCGATCACACACTTGCCCATAGTAGGAGATCCTATCAATAGATGAACTTTCTGGCATTATGTTGGTAGAACAACCTGTCTTCTGCAGGTCTGTCAACATGAAGCTGCATTGCGATCAGCTCTACCGAATATAGTGGGGTTTTCATATCTCTACAACTGGACAAATTACAAGCCCGTAAGATTTTCAAAACTTAGTGCTAACACATTCCTTAAATATCGCCATTTAAAAAGAATGTAGAAGACTGAACATTCTTAAGGAAAGCGCAGCAGTTGCTACACATGAAAACCAAATATATAAAAATAGTAATTCAAGAGATAAAGAAGAAGGAGATTATAAGAGGAATGTAGTTGAGGCATAGTTGAAAAGTGCTGACTTAAAGGACATAAGGCTACATGACAGTATGTGGTAAATTCACCTAGCCTCTATTTCCTCATCTGTAAAGGGGGTTCATATCTATTCCATGTAGCTATTGGAGGATTCCATTTCAACATGCAAAACTCTGTGCCCTTGCTACTCAAAATGTGGTCCTAGGACAAACAGGATCATGTGGAGTATTGTTAAAAATGCAGAAACTCTGGCCTCACCAGAAACACCCTGAATCAAAATTCATATTTAATGAGATCCTTCAGATGGCATGTAAGCACATGGAGTTTTAGAAACTGACCTCTGTACATCATCTACTTTTGAAGTCAAATATAGTATCTCAAATCTCTAAATTTAAAGCATATTATATGGCAAGCAAGAATTGCAATGTGAAGCATACACACAGTCCAGGTGGTCTTTGGTACGTCCAAAGAACAAAAAGAAGGTTGGAGGTCCTATAAAAAGGAGAAATGTTACATACTGTTTTGCAAGAAAGTTCATTGTCACCAGTAAAGTTTTAGGAAGCTAACAAGCCCCAACTGATGGCAAAGGGTAAAACTCTTGTTTCAGTAGCTATTAGATAAAACTGGTTTCAGGTTACAACAGGCAGTTTCAGCAGCCAGGCTTACACAGAATTACATTCTTGGAGCAATGTTATATGCCCTGAGTGCTTTCCCCCGCTGGCCTCTGGACTCTGTTTTAGATAGATATGACAAAAATGATTCAATTTGTATGATCAATTTTCACATTACTAAAGAAGCCATTTGGGGATGCCTTCAACATCAAATCCTCTGATACAGATTCAAACACAAAAACAAAATACATGTACATAGAACTTTCCAGTTACACAGATTTTTCTGAAGCAGTGAGCATCTATGAAGCATTGAGTTATCTGCGAATGTGTACTACAACCTTGCAACTTAATAGTGGGAATTTAGTTGACCGGCTAGTCAATCATTGGAATTCCAGTTCTGAGCCAGCTTTGAGGCTCCTGCCTATGTGACCGTGACATCTCAGTGGAGACGGCAGCTTATGTTCAACTGTTTTACATTCAGTTGCCTGAAAAGACACCTGTCCCTTATATTCCGGACAAACACACCAGATCCAGAAATCATTTCTAAGGTTAACTGGAGAATGAGACCAGGAAATGGGGCTGAATTATATCAATTGGAAAAGACAGGAACTTGTTCAGAAAAACAACAGATAGGGGATCATGAAGTTTTACAGAAAAAAAGAATTTATAATTTTTAACCCTTAACTACATCTCATTTCTTTCTTTTCACAGCAACCATGTTTCCCAGCAGTGAACTGCAGTGGATAAGCTATATTTTGGTAGGTAAAATATCTTTTGAGAGTAGAACAGAAGTTGCCTGGATCTGACGGAAGCTGCTTATGTTTATAATTGATATAAAAGATGAAATACACTATATTACATTGTTATGTGACCATCCATCGTTTCTCTAAGAACCTCTCTCTCTCTCGAACCACATACAAATGCAACATGTGTCAGAGGATAAACAAGTTACTATTTTGTGTTAAAATATCTATATGGAATGGTCATATGACCATTCTCACAAGCCCTAACAAAAAGTGGGCATGACAAGAAAAAAAGAAATTTTTGTTAATGTAGTAATTTAGCATATCATTGAAGACTAAATGTCCATGTGAACATTCTCAAGAAATACTTTATCTGTAAACATTTTGTCTGCCCCAGACAAAATGATAAGCTCTTGTTACTGCCTGTCTGATGATACATCTGGATGGGAATTTTTCAATCTGCTTTGCTTGCAGGCAAACTTTCCTCTATTTGACCAGTCCATGAAAAATGGAAATACAATTATGCACAGAATGAGGAAAACAGAAACTCATTCTCAGCAGGTTTCCCTTCAAATAAAGATAATTTCAATATCTATAAAGATTGGAAGTTTAAGAACAAAGTAGAAAAACACAAAGACTGAAGAATAAGATTTGTCTAGAGTGTTTTATTTAGATCTCTAAAAATTTTTCAATTTTAACCCTTTCTCACAAGTAACTAATGGTAATATCTTATGAGCTAGCATTTAAATATTTTGCTCACAGGTTGATATTAAGTATATTCTCCAACTGCTCAATGCAATGTTTTGTTTTGTCATTCAATCTAGTTTCTTAATTACTGTTCAAAATCTACCATGTACTTAACTGATTTTGGTTTTTTACTCTTCTTTTACTAGGAACTTATATGATTCAGTCTGCCTTTTGATGATAGACTTTTCCATTTCTCTTTGTACTATAGTTAATTTCAGTTTAGAATTGTTCTTTCTTCCAAGTAAATCAATGATTTTTTGCATTATGGCGTAACTCTGTGAAATAATAAAGTAATCTTACCTTTTTAAAAAATTGCCTTTAAAATTATTTTAACCTTATGGTCTATTTTGCCTATTAATTCAGCTTCATTCACTTTCTTTTGGTTAAAATATAATCATATTTTTCCACTTCTTTTTCTTTCAAGATTTTACTGTTATTTTATTTCAGCCAAATCCCCTACAAATATCACAAAATTGAATTTTAAATTGTATGCATACAATTATTGTATTTTAACTTGGGGATATATTTATCTTTATTTTGGTTGCTTTAAGTTTTGACTTTTTTCTGCCCTATTTGCACTTTCTCATTGTCTCAATTTTTCTTCTTTTTCCCCCTCATAGCTTGCCTTCTTTTCATAGGGATATCTTGTTTTCTTATTCTGAATCTATCCCCTCTACTAGCTTGTGAATTAGGCTAATTCTTTTAGTGCTAATTCTTTTAATTATTTCATGCGTAATTCAATCTAGACCAAGAGTCATGTTAATAAAGAAACTTACTCTCCTCCAAAGCCATATAAGGGTCTTAGAACACTTTAATTCTGATAGCCCCTACTAACTCTTATGCTATTGTTTTACAGCTTCTTAATTCTATCTTGTTATATTCATTCCACCAGTCCAGATTGAATGATATATGTTCAGCTATATCTCACTATTCTTTTCTGTTAAACTCTGAGTTCTATATTTTCTACATGTCTATGTGATCCAGAAAACTTCATACTCATTAATTTTTTTCACAACAAACGTTTAGACCTGTATCACACAATTACTTATAACTGATTTACCAATTCTCACCTCTTAGAGCTTATCTATAAGTTTTCTTCTGTTTTAAGTATATTCTGTTGAATATACTCTAGTGTGGATTTATTGGCGATAAATGCTCTCAGTTATTGTTGTCTCGAAGTGTATTTTATCAGCATTCTTTTTAACTTTTTTTCATTATTATTATACTTTCAGTTCTAGGGTACATGTGTACAACATGCAGGTTTGTTACATAGGTATAAATGTGCCATGTTGGGTTGCTGCACCCATCAACTCATAATTTTCATTTGGTATTTCTCCTAATACTATCCCTCCCCCAGCCTCCCACCCCCTAACCCACCCTGTGTGATGTTCCTCGCCCTGTGTCCACGTGTTCTCATTGTTCAACTCCCACTTATGAGTGAGAACAGGCAGTGTTTGGTTTTCTGTCCTTGTGATAGTTTGTTTAGAATGATGGTTTCCACCGTCATCCATGTTCCTGCAAAGGACATGAACTCATCCTTTTTTATGGCTGGATAGTATTCCATGGTGTATATGTGCCACATTTTCTTAATCCAGTCTATCATTGATGGACATTTGGGTTGGTTCCAAGTCTTTGCTATTTATTTTACCAGGGCTCTTAAATGATATTTTCACCAGATGCACAATTTTAGGCTGACAGTTATTTTCTTCAGCATTTTGAAGACATTTACTTATCTTTGGCTAGGGCTTTTAAGAATTCAATCATCAATCAAATTGTCACATCTTTGTGTTAATCATTTTTTTCTGTGTTTGCTTTAACATCTTGTTTTTGCCTTTAGCATTCTACAGTCCACTCTGACTCATCTAAATTAGGGTTTCTTTTTATTTATCCTTCTGAAAATTGTGTTTTATTCCTGTATTTCTTCAAAGGATTGGTATATTTCTAAAATTCTAGAAAATTCTTAGTATTTACCCTCTCAATTATTGCTCCTTCCTCAGTCTGATTTCTTTTAGACTTCTAATTAAATATATTTTAGATAATTACCATCTCACTATTCCTTTTTTCTCTCACTCTCTCTTTTTCAATCTCTTTATGTATTCAAAAATATTCAATAATATGCTTACAAATTTCTCACGGATTCGAAGTGGTTATGCTTGACATATTTTTGGAACAAACAGATCACATGAACCCAGGCAGTAAATCTGCATGAGGATTAAGTTGTGGTACAAATAATCAGGGGAGATACTTTCTTCTCCCAATCTACGTCAGTGTTATGCCCTCCCTTGTGTGACAGGGTTATTACTCATCGTCCATTACATTAAAAGTGTGCGTCTTTGACATTCCAGCTTCAGTAGCTTTCACCATTAATATCTTATATTTGCCTTTGGCATTCTACAGTTCACTCTGACTCATCTAAATTATAATTTCTCTTTGTTTATTCTGCTTAACTTTGTATTTTATTCTTGCATTTCTTTAGTCAAAGGATTGATATCCTTCTGGAATTTTGGAAAATTATTAGCATTTAGCCTCTCACATACTGCCATTAGATTATTCACTTTGAGAAGGTCCTAGACTTTATCCCTGTACATCAAGACCTAAGGAACTTTGGAAATTGGGATTCAATTCTCTTCTCCTTTCCTTCCTCTTTTTAATTTTAAAAATATATTGACTTATTTCCTTCATCAAAAAGCCATTCAAAAGTCCTGAACTTGGTGGTGTCCTAGAGAGGCAGACTCCTAAGTGGGTGGGGTGGATTAGCCGCCAACAGACTGAGAACATTGGCCACACACAGGGAGACTAAGCAAATGGGAACCAATTTTCTTATTAGACTAGGGGAGCAACTATAAAAAGGGGAAAGCTAGAATAAATCTTTTGTTGTTGGACTAGAATTGGAGATATCAGGATGAACTCATGGCTTTTACCAAATATCTAGGTAAAGGAATAAATGTATGTTTTGTGAATCTGTGTGTGTATACCACATATACATGCATGTATTTCCTAATCTGTCCAGTGAGAGTATGGGAGAAATGACACCCCAGTAGCATCATGCACAGCCCCTACCCAGATATGCTTTCTGAATACCTTTCTCCACTAAATGGAACTAAGGGTCCTTGGAATAATAGGTTAATTGAGGGCTTGTACACAGGAAGGGCAAGATAGTAAAGACATATACAAATAATTGGGACATGGCCAAAGAACTCAAAAGGCAACCTGAAGGAATTCCCATTGGCTACATCAGGGAAAATAAAAGCATCAAAACAAATAGTGGTATTAATGCATTATATTCCACCCAATAAAATAGGAGCTCAGAAGCCCACACTAATATAAATTAATAAGTATAGAGAAAAGAAGCTTCTCACTTAATAGATACCAACAAACAAAGGTTGAAAAAATGATAGTATTATTTTTAAAAATCACCATTTGATAACCATACTAGTGGTCGTTATTTCAAGCAAGAAACATTAATTGATGCTAAAATTAGTTCATGACAGTTATTTAAGAAACAGGATTTTGCATAGTCTTTAACTATCTCACCACAAAATTATTATTAAAAAGGGAGGGGTGTTTGGGAATAACTCTACAATGGAGAAACCTGGCAAGCATCACCTTTTTAAAGTGATTATATATAATTCAACCAATAATGGGACAAATAGACATGCACTACCCAATGGGATTCAATGATATTCAGATGAAAAAACATGACCTGGCTGTAAAAGCATGTATTACCTTCATAATCAGAGAAAAAATAAAGCTAAAAACAAATGTTTTAAAACTACATAACCTGAGACAGATAAGGTAATACAAGAGTAGCTCAAATTGAGAAACATTCCACAAAATGACTAGCCTAGAATCTGCAAAGCTATTAATGTCAAGAAAGTTAAGGACTGAGGTGTTGTTACAGATTGAAAGAGAGAGATACAACTAGTACAAGGCCTAATACAGGATGGATCCTTTCCTATTTAACAAAAACAAACAAACTAACTAAAAAGCATTGTTGAGATGCTTAGCCAAATTTAAATGGGATCTCTGGGAAAAGGATATTTAGGGATTCTTTGTGATATTTTTGCATCTTTTCTTTAGTTTCAAACTATGTCAAAATAAAATAATAACAAATCAAACAACCTGAAGCTCAGAGTCACTCACAGTAGAGCAGATATCCTCAGGGCACTTCCTCACCTCCCCGTATTCCTGCTTTCACTTTGCTTATAGCCTTTGTGGATTTATTTTGTCAGCTCAGTGATACATCCTAAAGATTTTTGTTATATTTTACGTGGAATTTTCCATTGTTATAAATGGAAGAAATATTCAGAGTATCTAATCTACAATGTTGCCAGAAACTGTAGTCTCACATCTATTTTAAATTTTTTCTTCCATTTTTCCCTTCTGTTAAGAATATCGATAATGTGTATGTAGTATCTCCTTTGCCTTTCTAGCACATTCTCCCTATTTCCTTTGTTTCTCTATGTTCCTTTAATTCACTTTGTTCAATTTCTTCAGATGTCTTTCATATTTCCAATTTCATTTTTAACAGTATCCAATTTTCAGTTTTCTTTTTGTCAATTCTTCTATGTTTTTAATGTGTGATAAGCTTGTATTTGTTTCTCATATTTCTTTCCTGAGTTCTGCCAACTTACTATTTTTATTACCTTCTCTTGTCCTATCTCTATTTTGAGCATTTAGGTCTTATCTCTAGTTTAAGCATTTATTTCAGGGTATTCGCTACTAAAATAACTTTATAAAGACTTTCTATCCTAATTTGACCTGTTTCATGGTTTTAAAAAAAACCCAATATGTACCAATTTTCAATCCTTTCTCACATTTTTGTCCAGATATTTTATACAATTTTAAGAGTCTCATCCTAATTATAGTTATTACTAGCCTTTAAAGGGGGCTGTTCTTTTGTGCCACCTATATTACTGAAAGATGGTCAATAAAGAACTTCAATTTCAGTAAGTTGTCTCTGTACACTTACTTCCCCACCAGCTTTCTGCACAACGAGCAAGTTTCCACTCCGGGAGAACAGGAGTGTTTTCTGGTTACAACGACACCCCTAATTCACAAGCCAGTATGTAGTAATTTAGTCTACCTCTCTTTAGCTGACAAAGATCTACAGCTGCAAAACTAATTACAACCAGCAGTGTACTGATATGGCAAAAGCAAGCAAGCAGGTAGTAAAGATGGCATATCACTGCATTTGCCTTTTCTTCCTGCCCCCAGTCTGCAGTATCACACAGGGATGTGCATGTAGCATATTAGACACACACAAACCTCTAGATCATACTAGAAGTGCTACCCATAGGTGAGATGAGGTCAGAGGAGTAGGCAGTGGCCAGCCCTCAGAGAAATAGTGGGGAGTCCAGTTTGAATGGTATTCTCCTAATCTAAAGAAGAAATTGGACTTAGAGGGTAGCAGTGAAAAAGGAGTGAAGTGCATGGATGCACAATTTGGGATATACAGCCATCAAGACTTGCTGATGGATGAGATATGGAGGGAGAACAAAAAAGAGGACTCAAAGGTGCTTTGTAATATTTTTCTAAATGAAGGAGGAAATGAGGGATTATCAGTAAAAATAGGAGGAACTTTTTTAGAAGGAAGGTTAATACTAAGGGTTGGAAATAAATAAACAAATCAATGAAGACACATCAGTCTCTGCCCTCAAGGAGCATATATAACTCAGAAGGGGAACATAGAGAAGAAAGGAGGAAATGTCAATAAAATGTGGTAAGCGTGATCATTAGGAAAATGTACAGCACTGTTGAAGTACGTAGAAAAGGCAACTAAACCATTGTTTCCAAGTTGGAGTGGACTACCTGGAGGAAGTTACTATCACTTGAGTGAAGATCAGTGATGAGAAAGAGCTAATGCTTTCAGGAAGGCTCAGGATGACTGAGACAAAAAGCAAGGCAGGAAATAATGAGAGGAGGGCTGAAGGGGTAGAGGCAGACAGACAGTGAGCAAACATTTAAACCATAATCAGAGTCTGGTAATTATCCTGAGGGGAACAGGACATCAGGGCAAGTGACATGCAAGCAGGGAACATATGTACTTCCCTTCTGCTCTCATTTCATTGGCCGGAACCGCTCACTGGCCTCACACCGCTGCATGGGCAGGAAAATGAGATCTCCTGCAGGTCCAGGGAAGACAAGAAGGAATAAGTAAGCAGTAGCAACCTCTACCACAGAGGGAGACCAATTACTATGTAGATTGTATGTTAAATACCAGGTATCCAAACCATTCTTCTTCAGTGGGAAAACCACAGTGACAAGAGTTTTTAAAAATGATCTGTTAAAATAAAGTTGCTGTCTATGTGTATATTTTTCTATTGCTATGATATATGGATAAAGATATATACAGTCATCAAATCTGCAAGCTAAATTTGGGACAATTGATTTTTAATATGAGCTCTGCACCAAACACCTGAACTGCTGAAATGGGACCAAGGAGAGCCCAGTATGGCTAATTGGAAGAGATTTGCCAAATATATTAAGATACCATTGACAGAGAAAACAGCAGTTTCAAGTCTGATCTCCAAACAGAAAGCCACATACGGAGAGGCCTCAGACTGCTGTGAAATGATCAGACTGTTTCTCCTTGTGACTGTCTGTGTGGCCAGGGGACAGCAGATCAGTGGTTGCTTTTTAATAATGGTTTTCATTCCCCTGAATACCTCTGTAAAAACTAGCTAGTTTTTGATATTACAGGGAATGTCCAGTCTATTGCTGATATGAATCTCTGCTTAAGCTGTTTGATATTGCTTGAACTACATCACCTTTGCCTGCCACTTAGGTAAGGGAACATGGCATGTGCTTTGGTTTGGATAGAACCCAGAATAACCCCAGGTTCTACCATCTACTAGCTGTGTGGTCTTGGATAATAAACTCGAACTTTGTGAGTCTCAGCTTCCTCATCTAGACTATGTCATAATAATATGTATTTTACTATGTTGCTATAAGGATTAATGTTTTAAGGCCTGTAAGTCACATAATATCATGCTTGGCATGTGGCTAAAGTTCAATGAATGCAAGTTCCTACAACCTCATCTTTCAGTCCCCTGTGTGCAGGTGTCATTTTTGGATAAAACCCATTTTTTTAGGTCACAAATTTAAAATAACATGTTTTTTATTTTAAATTTACAAAATAATCATAAACAGAGGAATTTTTGTAAAGTTCATTTTAATAAACCAATTTTATTTAAAAAACACAAGGCCTAGTAAGTTCAGATCTTTTTCTTTTTCATGAAGTGTGGTAAAGTAAAATCAAATGTTACATGTTTTATCATCTGCTGGAAACTGCAGATGTCCTGGCACATGGTCCAATAACACCCACAGTCATGCCTACAGCCTGAAGGGCTTAAAAAAAAAAAAAACTAATGTTTTAATATGAGCTAATGTTTTAATATGATTCCTAACATATGGAATCAGAGCTCATGGTGCTTGGTGGTTCACAAGGCACCCCAACATCCAGCTCTCAGGCTGTGCTTGGTCCACTAATGGTCCCCTCAGGAACCCCTAAACTTCAGCACTGTGAGTACTAGAGGTATTAAATGCAGATAATGCATTTTTGCAGATCTCCCTGTAGATACGATCTGTTCCAGAGTTCATGTGGTAGAACAGGTACAAAGAAAGAGGGAAAGGATTAAGCAGCATCTGGACATTTGTGCTTAAATAGTTCTGTAAAACATGAGGATAAATACAAAAGACATGGAAAAAGACTACATCAACATCTATGCAAATTCACCAGGTTGCTAACATTAGGAAAGAAAGAGCAGAAAAGAACCATAAAAGGGAACTCATATTCTGAAATAAGGCTTCAAAGAACAATAACACTAAAGCAGATGAAGTAACCACAGTCCTTGAAACAGTGAGGTTTGGCTAATGAGCAGTTTACTAACTAATGTATGCCTGAGGTCCTTCCTTTCATTCTATTCCTATTCCTTCCATGTGTGTGCAGGGAGAAGGGCAAGAAAAGATTAACTTCCAAAACCAAGCTGAAGGGTAAGAATTCACCTTTGTTCTCATAGTTCCCCCGTTATGATTTGCAAAGTTTCCTATCTAGCCTCTCTTGCCAGGTGAGTATAGAAACACATAAAAGAGTAGTTAGAAAGGAAGGTAAGTGTATAGGAGAAACAGACACACACATAACTTTATCAAGAGATGACTTTTCTCCTAACTTGGTCCCTGGGTGAATGTGTGACTTCACTGAGTTACAGTGTGGAACTGTGGCTTCTTTCTCTAATCTGTAGTGTGACATGGTTGACAGTTGACCTCTTGGTAAATGACCACACATCCCAGAACAGTCCAGCCTACACCTGTTGTCCTAGGGTTATTACAGCACCTCCTCTCACTCTCAGACATGTTCTGGTTTGAAATGATATCGCCTGCCCTATTCAGTTGACTTTTTGAGCTCTAAACTTGTTTTATTTCTTCTACTCCTTTATTCTGCTACATCTGGAGCATTTATATACAGCAATGCTGTCACCATGAAAATAATAGCAGGCACATATCCAACTGTCTCATGAAGCAACTTAGAGTAACCGTTCCTTCTGCTTAGGTCCTGTGACTGCAAAAGCTTTAGCTCCTTTCAGCTGGAGTCTTGCTGAAAGTTCAAAATTATCACTCTCTTGTAGGATCAAATTCTGAAAAACTGAATTCGCTTGAACTTCTCAAAGAGGTAAACAAATGCTAGCTATTCACTTTGTCAGTAAAATGCAGCAGTAGCCTTTCATGGATCAATAAATTATAATGATGAAATTGCCATTTCTTAGGCTATGCAGTGCTTCCTATTTACAACTGGTTAATACACTCTACAAAGTTCAGGATTTTTAGATGCTAAAAGCCATTGAAAATATACATATACAATGCCACATACTGTGGAAGGTTTTTAAAGGATAAGTCAAGCTCAAAAACTACCTTGCCCATAAATATATTTAAATAATCTTAACATCTTCTTTCCCAAATTAAGGACTCTCATGATTCATTACCTGTTTTAATACGCCAACAAAATTCTGTAACTAAAATTTTCTGGCCAGGCGCTGTGGCTCACGCCTGTAATCCCAGCACTTTGGGAGGCCAAGGCGGGCGGATCACGAGGTCAGGAGATGGAGACCATCCTGGCTAACACAGTGAAACCCCGTCTCTACAAAAAATACAGAAAATTAGCGGGGCACCGTGGCGTGCGCCTGTAGTCCCAGCTACTCAGGAGGCTGAGGTAGGAGAATGGCGTGAACTCAGGAGGCGGAGTTTGCAGTGAGCCGAGATCGCGCCACCGCACTCCAGCCTGGGAGACAGAGCGAGACTCCATCTCAAAAAAAAATTTGTCTCGATATTTTTTAAAAAAAATCTAAACCTCAAACTTGCCAATTAATTAAAATATACTTTATCTTAGCATAGCCTAAACCAAACAAATCTATTTCTTGGCCCTCTTATCCACACTTGATGCTCTTCCTGACTCCCTCTCTTCCTTCTCCTTTTCTTTGGCAGCCATGATTGTTTCTGGGACTCTCCTCCTCCCTCTGTCTGGGCCTCCTCTTATTGCCTTCATCTGTCCCCGCACCCTGCGGCTGGAGCTGCTGGAAATTTATAAATGTGATGGCTGCTTTCAGCAAAGCTGAGTTTTAAACGTTAACACAACATGTGTTTGGGGACATCTACAGGCTATCTTCACAGGGAACTCAGATGCATTCTTGGATTAATTAAAGTCACTTCACTTTCATACCTGGCACTCTCATCTTTCCTCCAGCAATTAATCTTCACATTTGTCACCATTCCAAAAAGACACAAATCTTACATTTATTTATCATCCACATAAATAATCTGTACTTATTAATTATTTTGACAATAACTTCCTGGAAAGATTGTAAACTCTCCCCTCATATGTGTTCCAAAAATATTTAAGTGACTGATTTTCTACTTCAAACTGTAGAATATTAATAGTTTGACAAGTTATAGTTCATAAAGATTAAAATACTTTGGAAAGTCAACCAGAAAATGACACATGCATTCAGATAAGATTTAAAAAATAGATAAGAAATGAGAGTTTAGTTGTGTATAATGTTTACCAAAAACATTTTATGTACCAGTCCCAGATTTAAGCTTTGAGATGGAGTCTTGCTGTTGTCGCCCAGGCTGGAGTGCAATGAATGGCATGATGTCGACTCACTACAACCTCCACCTTCCAGGTTCAAGCGATTCTCCTGCCTCAGCCTCCCGAGTAGCTGAGATTACAGGCACCCACCACTATGCCCGGCTAATTTTTGTATTTTTAGTAGAGACAAGGTTTTGCCAGGTTGGCCAGGCTGGTCTTGAGCTCCTGGCCTCAAGTGATCCACCTGCCTTGGCCTCTCAAAGTGCTGGGATGACAGGCGTGAGCCACCACACCAGGCCGATTTAAGCACTTTCTGTTGTATAAACTTATATAATCACCATGGCAATACTATGAATTAATCATTTCACTGATGAGAAAACTAAATCAAACAGAATAGGAATGAATTCCCAAGGTTCTCCCAGCAAGTGGCAGAGATGGGATTTCATCCCAGGGCCAAGTTCATAGTCCTTGCTCTTAAAATCATTGTGCCCTTCTACACAGATCAATGATTGTCAACCCTATCATATCAAGTACCCACTTAAAAATAAATATTGTGTAACTCCTTTTTCACTATTCTAAAATTTAGTTTATAAAAAATATAATCTGCCTACAAGTATAACTTTTAAAAAACATAGAACACCCTAGTTATCATATAAAAGAAATAAAAATGAAGCAATCTGCAGTAAAATAATAAATAATATGTAAATACACTAGAAGCAATAATGATCTAAACAGCCAAAACTGCAAGATTATACAAGTGCATTGCATTTTTAACTCAAATATCACAAGCAGCATTGTCATCAGTGATGAGATTTACCATAATAACAGACAATTCTTGGTAGAGTTTCAAATCAAACAAAGCAAAATGTTTCTCTATGTCACAATAATTGCATTCTAGCAGGAACAGCAAATTGAGACAATAAACCGCATTTTAAAAAATATGTGTTTACATGTGAAAAGAAAATTTGGTTATTCCTTCATATAATTATAAATAATTTGCATATATAAATGTCTGAAGGGACTTCGAAAGT
This sequence comes from Piliocolobus tephrosceles, assembly GCF_002776525.5. Lineage (NCBI taxonomy): Eukaryota > Metazoa > Chordata > Mammalia > Primates > Cercopithecidae > Piliocolobus > Piliocolobus tephrosceles. The sequence continues at coordinate 110,283,825 of NC_045440.1, read as the reverse complement.
CAGCAGTACAGGCTGGGTGCAGTGGCTCACGCCTGTACTGCCAGCACTTTGGGAGGCCAAGGAGGGCAGATCACTTGAGGTCAGGAGTTTGAGACCAGCTTGACCAACATGGTGAGTCTCTACTAAAAATACAAAAATCAGCCAGGTGTGGAGGCAGGTGCCTGTAATCCCAGCTATTTGGGAGGCTGAGGCAGGAGAATGACTTGAACTCGCGAGGCAGAGGTTGTAGCGAGCCGAGATGTCGCCACTGCACTACAGTCTGGGCGATAGAGAGAGACTGTCTCAAAAAAAAAAAAAAAAAAAAAAAAAAAGTCAGCAATAATTATTTATTTATTTTTTTTTTGAGACGGAGTCTCGCTCTGCCACCCAGGCTGGAGTGCAGTGACGTGAACTCAGCTCACTGCAAGCTCCGCCTCCTGGGTTCACACCATTCTCCTGCCTCAGCCTCCCAAATATCTGGGACTATGGGCACCCGCCACCACGCCTGGCTAATTTTTTGTATTTTTAGTAGAGATGGAGTTTCACCCGGTTAGCCAGAATGGTCTCGATCTCCTGACCTTGTGATCCACCCGCCTCGGCCTCCCAAAGTGCTGGGATTACAGGCGTGAGCCACCAGGCCGGCCAGGATGATTATTTAGTATGTAGGACTCTCCTGAACATCGTTCAACATCTAGCTTCCTGAGTTTCCTACTCTCTAAATGGCAGTAGGGCATTTTAAGCATTGGGACAAAAACAAAATACCCACATAAATTTTTTTTTTTTTTTGAGACGGAGTCTCGCTCTGTCGCCCAGTCTGGAGTGTAGTGGCCGGATCTCAGCTCACGGCAAGCTCCGCCTCCCGGGTTTACGCCATTCTCCTGCCTCAGCCTTCCAAGTAGCTGGGACTACAGGCGCCCGCCACCTCGCCCGGCTAGTTTTTTGTTGTTGTTGTATTTTTTTAGTAGAGACGGGGTTTCACTGTGTTAGCCAGGATGGTCTCGATCTCCTGACCTCGTGATCCGCCTGTCTCGGCCTCCCAAAGTGCTGGGATTACAGGCTTGAGCCACCGCGCCCGGCCTCCCCGCATAAATTTCTAAAAACACTGCTTAGCAGGGGGACCGGCCCTAATAAGCACCATTGCTATACAGGAGAGAACAGATGATTCCCTTAGAGCAGAGAAGGCGCAGCCTCCATAAGAGGAAAGTGAAGCACAAGAACGAATAAAGATGGAAAAGTTTTCTTTAGAATCTACAATCTAAGAAAAACTGAACTTGAATTTTAAATGGATCCTGAAAACAGGTATTCCAGGGTCGCATTTGGTTTTGACATTTTCCTCCCACCTCTCCAACAAAAGGCATCCCACCTGGCACAACTGAGTGCATGCCTCTGGGTTTGGTCTTCTTCCAAAAGATTATCTTGGAATGGGCCCACTCTACTCTGAAGTTTATTTGCTCTTTATTCTCTTTCAGTCAAACATCATCACCTTCTCATCTCTGACCTCTCTTTCCTCATTATTCCATGATTCCTAGCAGATGCTCCCAAGAAAGAGAGAGGAACAGAAATGAACTCCAAGAACATTTTTTGCGATAAAGAGATTAGTTGATATAAAAGGGGACTATGACTCTTCTAGAAGGCATTTTATTCATTCATTCAACAAATATTACTAGGCACCTTTGCTATGCTAAACGCTGGGTTTGGTACATACTCTCCCTCTAAAAGGAAATTACAACCTAGTGGGAAGGCAAATAATAAACAGGTAATTTCAAGAGACTATCATAGGCCAGGTGCAGTGGCTCAAACCTGTAATCCCAGCACTTTGGGAGGCAGAGGTGGGCGGATCACAAGGTCAGGTGTTTGAGAGCAGCAGTGGCCACTTTTGAAAGTTATGATGGACAAAGGAGTTGATAGGACTAAGCAATTGTCTCAATTGGAGGGGTGAGGATGGGTCACATGAAGGTCTCTGGTCCCATCACCTTAGTGGAGGATGGTGCCATTAACTGAGGTGGAGACCACAGAAGCAGCAGGTTGGGAATAACGAGAATGCTAAGGGTGGAGTTTAAGGCACAACATCCTGTTACTAATAGCTCTGTTACTAGTGCATCTAATTGGCAGCTCAGAAACCAGCTTCTCTATTTAAGGCTATTGATCTTTATAATAATAGAACCAAAGGAGGCTTTGGATATAAGCAATCTAATCTCACTTTAAAAATAAACTGGGTACAGACTAGGAGAGAAAGCAACTTAATCCCAAAAGTACAGCTAATTAATTAATACAGAGTGACATGATGAGAAGAAGACACAGAATCAAATCCCTGACCTGCTACTTGTCAGCTATGTGATCTTTCCAAGTTTCCTTCCCTGTCTACCCCTGCTTAGTGTAAAGAATCAAATTAAATCCCAGATAAATCCCAGATGCAAAATGTAGCACAGTGCTTGGCACAGGGCAAGTACTCAAAAATATTTTCCTTGTGTCTCATTTCAGTGAACTTGATTATTAAATGAAGTCTTCTCTAAGTAAAAGGGCAAAAGTACAATATTCCTAAAATTTATTTTTCATCAGTCCTCTACTTTAGCATTGCAATTAGGCACAATATGATTTAAATACAGTTTCTGATATCCATTTACTAGATAAACTACTTAAACATCTTAATCTAGATATCCTTATCTGTAAATATGAAGACATCTACCTTGCAGGTTTTCCCAAAGATTACATGAAATAACACATACATGAAAATATCTAAAATATCATCTATTACATAGTAGATGCTCCAGAAATCCTTCCAAGGAGGCAGAGATGGTAGAAATTTCAATCCAGCTGTTAAGAGATCAGGATGAGAGGTTGGGTACTCTAAATAGTGAGAGTAGATAGAAGATTGAGATTGGGAAGAGAGAGATTGGGAAGACAAGTAGCCACCCCAGCACCAAAAAAAAACCCCACAATTTAAAAACCCAAAATGAAAATCATGCACACCCCTGGAAATTAATATTTGAAGTACAGTATGTATTTACTGACTTTTTTTTTTTTTTTTTTTTTTTGGATGGAGTCTTGCTCTGTCACCAGGCTGAAGTGCAGTGGTGTGAACAAGGGAGAAATCTGTTAAGTCTTAAGGAGAACCTATATTTAGAGATGAGGGAGAGAAACAAGGGTTAGTCAAACAAAGAAAATAGAACCAACGATATAGCATAACAGTGTAGAGAGGGAATACAGATTAAGCAAGTAGAAAAAGAGGCACAGAAGTAGATAGTAAGAGGTGTGGTGTTAAGAAAAAAACTATAAAATATGGAAACTAGTTGTGAAGGACAGGAACTTTAGAAGAGCAGTTTCAGTTGACACTACAATTGAAATGGTACAAAGTAAAGAAATAAGTCCTTTGGGAGGCTGAGGCGGGCAGATCACGAGGTCAGGAGATCGAGACCATTCTGGCCAACATAGTGAAACCCCGTCTCTACTAAAATACAAAAAATTAGCCAGGCATGGTGGTATGTGCCTGTAGTCCCAGCTACTCGAGAGGCTGAGGCACAGGAATCGCTTGAACTTGGGAGGCAGAGATTGCAGTGGGCTGAGATTGCACCACTGCACTTCAGCTTGGGTGACAGAGCAAGACTCTGTCTCAAAAGAAAAGAGTCAGTAAACATGTGCTGTACTTCAAATATTAATTTCCAGGGGTATGCATGATTTTCTTTTTGGGTTTTTTAATTGTGGGTTTTTTCTAGTTTTTTTTTTTTTTTTTTTTTTTTGTTTTTTTTTTTTTTTTTTTTGATTGGCAGGGGTGGTTCTTGTCTTGTAGTCAAAGGATATTGTCTGCACTATTTTTGCTTTGGAAAAGTTGTTGTACATACCAGAATCTCTGAGACACAGCTAAGGTAGTGTTAAGAGGGAAATTTATAGCACTAAATGACCACATCAAAAAGTTAGAAAGGTCTCAAGTTAACAACCTAACATCACAACTAAAAAGAACTAGAGAATCAAAAGCAAACAAATCCCAAAGCCACCAGAAGACAAGAAATAACCAAAATCAGAGCAGAACTGAAGGAGACTGAGATACAAAGAAACATTCAAAACAACAATGAATCTGGGAGCTGTTTTTTTGAAAAAATTAATAAAATAGACCACTAGCTAGACTAACACAGAACAAAGAGAAGTTTCAAATAAACATAATCAAGAATAAAATACCTAGGAATACAGCTAACTATGGAGATGAAAGATCTCTACAAGAATGACAAAACACTACTGAAAGAAATCAGAGAGGATACAAACAAATGGAAAAATATTCCATCCTCATAGATAGAATCAGTATTGTTAAAGTGGCCATAGTGTTCAACCAATTTATAGATTCAATGCTATTCCTATTAAACTACCATTGACATTCTTCACAGAACTAGAGGAAACTATTTTAAAATTGATATGCAATCAAAAAAGAGCCTGAATAGCTAAGACAACCCTAAGCAAAAAGAACAAAGCTGGAGGCATCATGTGAACAAACTTCAAACTATACTACAGGGTTACAGTAACCAAAACAGCATGGCACTGGTACAAAAACAGACGCATTGACCAATGGAACAGAATAGAGAACCCAGAAACAAGACCACACACCTACAATTATCTAATCTTTGACAAACCTGACAAAAACAAGCAATGGGGAAAGGATTCCCTATTCGATAAATGTTGCTGAGATAACTGACTGTAGCCATATGCATAAGATTGAAACTGGATCCCTTCCTTACACCATATACAAAAAATAAATCAAGATGGATTAAAGACTTAAATGTAAACCCAAATCGATAAAAAACCCAGAAGACAACCTAGGCAATACCATTCAGGATATGTTAAGTGACCATTATCCTTTTGAATTTCTTTGTGCCTGACAATTCCTTGACATTTCTTTTATTCTTCATATTTTTTGTTATTTCACTTTAGCTGTGTCTCTTGGAAACAGTATATATTTGACTTTCGTGTTTTTTGTTTTTTGACAAAGTCTTGCTCTGTCCCTCAGGTGGGAGTGCAGTGGCACGATGATCTCTACTCACTGCAACCTCCACCTCCTGGGTTCAAGCAATTCTCCTGCCTCAGCCTCCCAAGTAGCTGGGATTACAGGCACATGCCACCACCCTCAGCTAATGTTTGTATTTTTAGTAGAGACAGGGTTTCACCATGTTGGCAAGGCTGGTCTCGAACTTCTGACCTCAAATGATCTGCCCAACCTCAAAATGATCCTGCCTCAGACTCCTGATTATCTGGGATTACAGGCATGAGCCACTATGCCCAGCCTCCTTCTCTTTTTTATATAAAAATAGAACCTATTTATATTTCAGTTACAGACAAGTTTGCTGCTATTTATGTGTATGTCTTTTAGTACAGCTCTTGTTTATACTTTTCTATCACCTTGTTTCTATCTTTTTCTTTGTGCATCTGCTATATTTTCTCTGCTTGTATTAAAAGTTATCTAAAATGTCTTCCAAATGTGTTTGAAATCATCTTCTTCAATCGTCAATATCAAGAATGTAACAGCTCTCCTACATAAAGAAGAAATTAGCATGTTTTTGTTTCACTTAATTCTCTTCTACCTACTTGAAATTTTCATAAATAAACATTTATATAACATGTTTTTCTTTTATTTATAAAATATGTCTTTTTTAGGCATACATTTTATATATTTTCTTCAGACATGTTTTTATGTTTGAACTACTTTTGTATTTTACAGCAAGAACTTAGGCTTGTTTGTATCTATGTTACTATCTTCAGTATTTAATATCCGTCTTTTTATGATCTTATTTGTCCTTTCTTAGTGTATTATGTCTTATTCCAAAGTATATTTAAAATAATTTTTTTAAGTAGATGGGTGGTATATTTGGATTTTTTATTTTATGAGACTTTCTTTTTTATATATTTTATATTTCATATATTTACATTTGCACATTTCACATATACCTTGGATAAAGAGTGAAAAACTGGGTCACAGATTTTTCCCAAGAGTGGATAATGGGTTGTGGCTTTAGAGTCTAATGCTAATGTTTTCTTTTTCTTTTTTTTTTTTTTTTTAATAGAGACAATCTCACTATGTAGGCTAGGCTGTTCCTGAACTCCTGGCCTCGAGCAGTCTTCCCACCTCAGCCTCCAAAAGTGTTGGGATTACAGGCATGAGCCACCACACCTGACCTAACACTAATGTAAAGAACTGTGGGTCAGGCACAATAGCTCACGTCTGTAATCCCAGCACTTTGGGAGGCCGAGGTGGGTGGATCACTTGACGTCAGGAGTTTGAGACCAGCCTCTTTAACACGGAGAAACCCCATCTCTACTAAAAATACGAAAAAAATAGCAGGGTGTGGTGGTGAATGCCTGTAATCCCAGCTACTTGGGAGGCTGAGGCAGGAGAATCGCTTGAACCTGGGAGGCAGGGGTTGCAGTGAGCCAAGGTTATGCCATTGCACTCCAGCCTGAGCAACAAGAGAGAAACTCCGTCTCAAAAAAAATAAATAAATAAAAGTGTGAGACCAGTTTCATTTTCATTCATTTGTAACTACTCTGGTTTGCTTCTGTGTTGTTTTTTTCTGCCTGGGTATTTAAAGAAAGTACTCTCTCTGAAATTTAGCAATTCATCAGGGTATGACTGGGGGTTGTTTTAATCAATTTCACTTGTTATTTGATGAGCCTATTTTACCTATAACTGATGTTTCTTAGGTCAGTAAAGCTTTATGTTCTCATGTATTTTATTTTATTTTATTTATGAGAAGGAGTCTCAGTCTGTCTCCCAGGCTGGAATGCAGTGGCACAATCTCAGCTTAAAAGCTTCCTGCAACCTCTGCCTTCAAGTGATTTGATTCTGAGGTTATTTTTAACATTTATTATGTCCTTCATTGCTTCTATTGAAACTATAAGTCATGCTACATCATTTATGGTTTTATATATGATTTTTATTATTTTTACCTCCACAAAAGCCACTCCTTTTTTGTATTTTCTTGTCTTATGTGTATATGCTAGCCATCTTCTTACATAATATTTTGTGTTTTACTGAAAATCTAAAACAGCTTATAAACTTTGCTTTAGTATTTTTTAGAATTTTCCTCTACAATTTGAAAAAAATGTTCTCATTCTTTAGACTGTACAATCTGTCTTAAGTCCAATATTTATTTTATCTGATTTCTTATCTTTAAATGAAGAGCACTCTATTCAGTTCAACTGTTTTTTAAAAAAAAACAACAGCATGAGAACATTCTCCTTGAGATTCTCAACTTGGCATTCAAGTCGATGTCCACAGCCTCTAAAGAAATTCTTGATGTCTAATACTTTTTCAGCGTTAATGTTAACTGTGGTAACTGGAGCATGTTAGAGCATTCCAAAGCCAATGAAGCCTATAAAATGTTCCTCTCACCCCAACCCCAAGAGGACTTCACCAGCAGAAGGCATCTTGATACACCAGAGGATAATGGTTCTGCCCACAGATTCTGGGGCCCAACTGACCAGATTCTGGGGCCCAACTCAAATCCTGGCTCCACCCCCTTAGGAGTATTGTTACCTAGATGCCTGCTTTGGAGAAGGCCCACTGGGGCTGTGGTGAAAGAAGTATTTCATAAGCTTTAATGATCTCATCTCTACAACAGGGATAATGATAGTTTTTTTCCTTGTAGGGCTGTGAGCATAAAATAAATTTATCTGTGTAAAGCACTTGCAAGAATGCCTGGCACATAGTTATATTATACAGCACAGTGGTTGTTTTTAGGAAACTTTAGCTTTGAAAGGGATTGTGAGACTGGCAGCCTTAGCATTTGTGCAGATCTATGCCCTGTCAAATAGGAAATGAAACAACTAGAGCAATAAATATCACCTGGTGCGCAGATGATTCACTCCACACTGAGGAAACTGCCTCCACAGAGCTGTTCCCTCTTTGGCTGTGTGCTACCCGTGACGTCATGTTCTAACAATTCTGTAAGTCCCAGGGTGTGTATTCACACCCCTTAAAATCCTCCCATGGACCCATGGAAATTGGGTCCATAATGATGTAAGTATCCTTACTATCTGGTTGGCAGTGAGCAACAAAGAAATGAAAAGACAGCTGTGTTTTTGGAATTTGAGACCTCTGGAAGGATAGAGAAATGCACTGAAAAGGCAAATGAGATAGAAGATGGAGAGATGCAGGGCTGCAGGCTGAGCAAGAGAACAGACTTGAAGTGAACTGATTGTTCCAGAGAAACAGACCTATGATGTTTCAAAGGATTCAGTAAAGAGAACACAGGTTGCAAAAGAATAAAAATGCTAAGGAGTCAACTGTCCAATGAAGGACATTACAGGACAGGGCGGAGGTGCTGCCTCACTCCACATTCACACAGACAGCATCTACTGTGTGCGGAACACCACAGAGGCCCAAAGCATCACCAGATATAATCGATCGCTTGCATGGTGGGGCGCACCTGTAATCCCAGCTATTTGGTAGGCTGAGGCAGGAGGATCTCTTGAGTCCAGGAGTTCAAGTCCAGCCTGAGCAACACAGCAAAAAGTGTTTATTAAATTCAAAGAAAAAAAATCAATAGTGAATGTAGAGAAAGGGATTCTCTGCTCCTATCCATATAAAAAAGATTCTGGAAGGGAATAAAATTAAGAGTGGTGCAGGTTTGTGTTGATACAGAAAGACAAGGAAGAGGGAGGAAATGGTTATACTCAGATTAATTTGGCCACAAACCCGGCCCACCCCCTTCTGCTCCTGTGATGTTTACACCAGGTAAAAATGCCAAAGGTGAAGCATTTATATACTTTATATATATGTGTGTGTTTCTCTACCTGATCTTCTCTCACTGTTTATTAACAACAGTCTTCTTTTTTGTTTCAAACCTAACCATTATAGATTTTCATAATTTATAGATTTTTAAAAAACTAACCAAACTACCTAAATAAAATAGATTTTGACCCATAAATACTAAAGAAGTTAAGAAAACATCATAGATTCTGTTTGTTCCTCCACTCTAACCAGATCGAGTACAGTTTTCTGGTAATTTTGTTTGAAATTGCTTCAATAATTTACATATTTAGGTAAAAACTCACTTTGATCTTAAGCATCTAAACAATTCATGTCCATTTTTAAAACCACCGTATTTCCTCCTTGATTCAGCTTTGCCATTACCTTGAGCGGTCATGGTTTAGATCGAGTCTGATGCAATTCTCACTGTGTCCTCAAGATGGCAGGCGGGGATTTAGACTGAGAAAAGGGTTCTAGCAAAGCCTTTTTACAGCTTTTTTTCTCGGAGTTTGGTCTCCTGTTACTGAATCTATCAACAAATATTTTTGGAATATGCATATTATGTGCCAAAGATTATGCGAGATTTTGTTGGGCAATACTATGCAGTTTTTCAAAGTGCCTTAATGCACCATATGGTTAAAAAAAAAGAAAAAAGAAAAACAGCACTGGATGTTTTTGGTTTGTGGAAGAAAAGGCAAGGACTTTTGTATAATGTAATTATACTGTGCACAGGATGCTGCAACTAAAAAGCATGGAGGTAAAGTAACAAACACATAAGACAATAGTCAGCATATGAGAATGAGAATACCTGGAACATTTTTTAAAACCTAACAGGATTACCACAAAAATCTGGAGATTGACTTCAAAATTCCAATCTTCTTTTCTTCCCAAAAATATTTCCTTTGGAATTTGTTTACAATAATAAAACTATATTTTTTCAGATACCAATGCTAATCTTGCTTATTGATTACAGTTTGAATGATCAGTACTAAGAAATCAGTCTTCACTGTGTTACAAAAGTCAATAAATAGAGCTATATTTTAAAATAAGGGAAATTTGAAAAGTCAAGAGATACCAGGAAAAATGTTCTTTCCAGAATCTTAAAATTTAAATGAGATAATTTTTCTTTCTCCCATACTGATATGAGGCAACCTAGATTTAAGCAAAACTGAAGTCACTGAAAAATTATATATAATACAGCTTATTTTTTCACATTTGTGTTCATTTTCTTAGCATTCCATTAGCTGTTTAATATCATTAATTAAATTAAAATTATAAAAGATAAATTTTAAGATTAGCATCCAAGATTAGGGAAGGCTAAAATAACATGATCAAATGCAAAGTGGTTTTATGGATTAAATCTATCTGGGAAAAGAAAAAAGGATATTAGTGGAAAATGAAATCTGAATGAAGTCTGCAGTTAATAGTCTGGGATCAATGTTAATTTCTTAGTTTTGAGGAACTATGGTATGTGACATGTGAATATTAGGAAAAGGGGAGATAAGTGAAGGTTATATAGACATTTCCTATATTTGTAGCTTTTCTATAAATCTAATATAATCTCAAAATAAAAAGTTAAAACAATATTAGTACCCAATCTATTCAACATTGTTGAGCACCTCCCATATATCAGATAATGATCTGGATGCTGAAGATACACACCCTACCAAAGCTGCTGACAACCTAGTAGAAAATTTATGTTGTTATATTACAAAATATGTCTTTACTAAACATTCTGAAAATTTACCACGCTTGTTTTCTTTTTAAATTTTAATTCTTTTTAGAAATGGGTCTCACTGTTTTGCTCAGGTTGGTCTCAAGCAATCCTCCTGCCTCAGGCCCTCAAAGTTCTGAGATTATGAGCACGACTGGCCAATTTTCTTTGGAAGAAATACAAATATATCAAATTAATTAATGTGAGTGAGAGAGATACAGTATAAAAAGCAAAGAAGGGAGAGGTCAAGTGGAGAAACAAAAGGAATAATGGCAGAAACAAAGAAGAGTTGTATTGATGAAGTACACAATCTGGTATGGTGGTAGAAACCCTCTCCACAATGCTTGATCTGTAAACTTTTTTCTTATTTAAAATATGCAATTATTAAATAGCTGCAAAACATATATGACTAATATGACACCATTCGCGTGGGTAATTTCATGGATACCTTGTTTTACATCCTATTATTTGGCTTGCATGAATGGGACGTGTATACCCCATTCTAATAATATGCTTTGTAGATCATGAGGAAAGAGAGGTTAGAGAGAGAAGAAAAAAGCACAGGAATAAAACATCTTGTGGAAAATGAGAAAAAGAAGAGAAATATCAGGGAGGGAAATGGAAAAATGAAAAGGCATCCTCAATCCAAACATTTTTCTCTAGTTCTTTAATACTCAAATAATCCATCTCTTATATCAAAAATTTAAAAAGATGCTCTTGAAGACTTTTATTTGGGGGATAAGTTCAGAGACTGAAATACATTCATTCATTCATTCATTCATTCATTTAGAGACGGAGCCTCACTCTGTCACCCTGGCTGGAGTGCAATGGCAAGATCTTGGCTCACTGCAACCTCTGCCTCCTGGGTTCAAGCAATTCTCCTGTCTCAGCCTCCCAAGTAGCTGGGATTACAGGCACACACCACCAAGCCTATTTTTTTTTTTTTTTTTTAAGTAGAAAGGGGGGGGGTTTCATCATATTGATCAGGCTGGTCTCGAACTCCTGACCTCAGGTGATCCACCAGCTTCAGCCTCCCAAAGTGCTGGGATTACAGGCATGAGCCACAGTGCCTGACCAATTGAAATCTCTATACTAAGACAAACATGTTCTTGTTTAAAGAAAGTATTTTTAGCTTGGCTGTCTCTTCATTGATTTCATTGTACATAGATGGAGATTCTGATTTAGAATTATCTGTATCAATTTTGATAGAGTATTTTCTTTACACTTTGAAAAGTCATCTCACTAAAATAAAATTTGCTCTTTCAATAAGAAAATAAAAAAGGAAAGGCATCCTGCCTCGTCCAAAAACTCAATCTTGAAATATTGAAATACACAAGTCTGGTATATGCTGAGCCAACCCTACTCAGGATCCAGTTATCACCATTAATTACCAGCAGATGGCACAGATAATGAACTCTATGCTGAAAGGATGCAGGAACTCTGAGAAGGGAGGCTAGCAAATTCTGAGAAAGTCACATTTTCATCCTCCTTTACAAATCAAGAATAATATAGCCTCCTCTTCTCTCTTTTCAAAAATTGAACCATACAATTTTCTTGAACACATCACAGTCTGTAACAAAGTATACTTCAGTACCAGGGAACATGGGATATGATACACGAAAAATGTATATATTTAAAAATTGAGCTGACTGGCCACCTTGAATTTTATAATAACACAACTATTTTATGAGAAATTATTTCTCATGTCAAAAACTCAAAGTTCATAAAGTGGAAAATGCCCAGAGAAGGGCAACCAAAAAGATCAGAGGAGAAAGGGTGCTGACAGTTTGGAATGTGTAGATTTATAAAGGCAAGCCTGGAAAGGGAACAGGAAAATGAATAAAACAATAGCATAGATAAACAGAGCCACTCATCAAATTCTGTAACGTGAAAATACTGTTTGAAATCTGAATGAAGTAGAGCTAGAACATATTTAAATATTTGTTCTTTCAACTGGTTAAATTTTGGGACTGAGGGGGTGATAAAAATCAGAAATTTGTAGAGATTAAATCAAAACTGGTGTGAAGAAAAGAATTTTGACTACAATATGCTAAGAGATCATTTTGTGATGGTTTGCCCAATGTCCCTCCACAATGTGTGTGATTGTTGTAAGAACAGTTGGGTTACAATGTGACCTGTCCACCAGTCGATGAGTTTCCTTCCTTTTGAAAATCTGAACCTAAGTCAAGAGAACCGAGATAGTCTAAGCCCATGTTGTCATACACAAACCCTGGGGGTTGTGGCTGTGTTCCGCCATGTAGACAGAGGATCAAAAAACGCTGGTGTATAGTAAGAGGAAAATGTAAACCCAAACACAGTAAGGAGTAGAAAGAAAAGCCAGAAAGAGCCTTGGTAGGGGTTCAGGTCCCCCGAATCCCTAAAAGGAATTTCCAGAGGCCCAGGGCATTCCTGTTCTTTGATTCCATGATATACCAATAATCTTCTAGTGAAATTTAAATTGCTTTCAGATCCTTTTAACCAAAATAATCCCAACTAAAACAAAAGCTGTATACCACTGTCTCTTCCTTTCTCTCTCTCTCCAATCTTTTGGTCCGCTGCTGTAGACTGTTTATGTATACATAAAATTTACATGTTGAAGCCTAACATTCAATTTGATGATCCTAGGAGGTTGGGCCCTTATAACTGGCATTAGTACTTTTATAAAAGAGACTCCAGAGACTCCCCACTTCTGCCATGTGAGGACACAGTGACAGGATGGCTATCTATAAACCAGGGAGTGGGTTCTCACCAAATACTAATCTGCTGACACTTTGATCTTAGGACTTTCCAACCTCCAGAACTATGAACAATACATTTCCATTTATAAGCCAGTCAGTTTATGGTACTTGGTTATAGAGGTCTGAACAAACTAAGACATGTCCTCTCTCATATCTTCAGTTCCTCTGTATATAACCAGTATGTATAACAGAGAGAAAACTATTAAAAGCAGTTACATCCCTGCTAGTAAGTAGAGAATGTTAACCACAGCCACAGCTACTTGAGTTTCAGGTGGGTGCAGTGGGAGAGCGTCTCCTGATAATGCAAGCAAACAAAATAAAAAGAACAATTACTGTTAGTGATGAGTCTGAGCCTGAAGTAGTACTTAGTCTAGAAGGTTTTCTTATCTTGCTGAATACAACAGGGGTCTTTAAAACCTCTTCCACTGGCACCACACTATCCAGAGATAGCATCATGCAGAGGTTGCATTAAAAAAATTACCAGCCAGGCGCAGTGGCTCACGCCTGTAATCTCAACACTTTGGGCGGCTGGGATAGGCAGATCACGAGGTCAAGAAATTGAGACCATCCTGGCCAACATGGTGAAACGCCGTCTCTACTAAAGATACAAAAATTAGCTGGGCGTGGTGGCGGGCGCCTGTAGTCCCAGCTACTCGGGAAGCTGAGGCAGGAGAATGGCATGAACCCGGGAGGCGGAGCTTGCAGTGAGCCGAGATCGTGCCACTGCACTCCAGCCTGGGCGACAGAGCAAGACTCCGTCTCCAAAAAAAAAAAAAAAAAAAAAAAAAAAAAAAAAAAAAAAAAAAAAAACAGATAATAAATCTTATTTATAACATTTAGCATTTATCATAAATAAATGGGAACAGAAATATCCATTCACAGAAATAAGGTTGTTGAAAACCCTAAACGATTATGGCAGTTAGTATATCACCTCTGGCTCTAGAAAAGACAGAGTAGTGTAATCACGGAAGGCACACCCCAGTCCATGGATCACTGATGATGTGGAAGTGGTCTTATTGGTACCCAATCTACTCAACAGACATCACTGAGAACCTACCAAGCAAGAATCAGAACCAACATTTTATTTACATTTCTATCGCAAGGATTTCACCAGTTTCCTGGGTTATTAAGAAGAGAATTACCTTGCACTGACATCTCTCATTTCTAGGAGGAAGTAAAAGTTCCAGCACATGGGGCTACTTGTACTAGATAATCTCAATTTTTCCTTCCAGCTCAACATGTTGCTGTACTTTTTATATTTCTAAGTGGAAAGCACTTTTTGGTAGACACTGTTAAAAAACTATTTGCAATGACAGTAGAGGACATGGGAAAGTGGTGACAAGACAGGAAATCAGTGTGTATAAAAAGCCATTTATTTCATCAAAAGAGAATTTTTCTTGTTAAAATGTTTAAAGTACTTAGAATATGTCAAACTCAAAATATCTCTGTGGAATGGATATGATGATGTACAAAGCTAGACAGCACACCAAATTGACTCATTTTATTCTCATCATAGATTCACATGCATTAAGAAATGAATCAGAAATGTGTATTTCCATGTAATATCTGAGTATGTGAATGTGTGTGTGTGTACTGACCACATATGTATTTTTTCACATTTTTTCTACTTTGACATGGCAATACAGGCTGGCAGCCTTCTCTTTTAGGAAAACCTCAATATTAGATTGGAATTAAAGTTATTTAGGAATAATAAAATTAACTTTTATTGAGAAGTCATTGTGTACCAGTCACTTTTATATGTGCTTTATGTATACATAATCCTCATTGTACATCTATGTGTCAAGTACTATAATTATCAGCACACCCTTTTATAGATGAATAAACCAAAGCACAGAGAAATTTTCCATCTTGTCCCATGACCCACATCTAGGAACTTGCAGTGTTGCGATTTGAACCCAGGCGTCCTATGTTCATACTTACAGTCATAACCCCCAGATAACCCAGCTTCTGAGAAGCCATTAGGGATAGAATTGTATGTATGTGTAGGGGCTTGGTGTGGGCTCTGTAGGGCTGTCATAGCTTGGTGCCACAATTCAGGTGGGAGGAGCTGATACAAAATTGGAACGGACTGTTTGGAGAGGGTACACTGGATATGTATCTACTCTGCAGACAAATCACATGTAATAAAGGAGCAAATACAAGTTTAAAGCCAATTCCACTCTATTCACTTTATGTCATAGGAAATGACAAAAACCACAAAAGGAAACATCTGGATTGCTCCCTACTTTGCTCATGTAAAATTGAAAACTATTATGATGTGATCAAGACCACCAGCATACACCCCCTTGGATCATTTAGAGATTGTTCCAATCACTCATTCACTCACTCATTTGAGAGCTAATAGAGCTATATAAATGTCCTAATGGGACCTGCTGTCTTTTATATACTGCTTGCTGGATTTTTTTAAAGTATTTAATAATTTTTGGTAATACATTTTCACATTGCCTTTTAGAATTGGAAATTCTATGAAAGTTACTTATAGAGGGTTAAAAAGATGACTGTGTGGAAGCATAGTGTATAAAAAATACTAAAAGTATGGTGGCTTCATTGAAGGGGCTGCAGAGTTCTGGACTCCCATCACCCCCACCACACACACACCCTCAATCTTTTTTTCTCTCTCCTTCCCCTCAGAGAATCCATAAACGTCTCTATTCAACTCATAGGCCTCCAGATCACAGTTTGAAAAGCACTGGCTTAACTGAATGGGAAACAAATGGGAAGCCTTCCTGAATTCTGGAGGTGATGTATACTGCTGTCTGAGGACCAGAAAGATCATGTTTTGGTGACTCTGGCAAAGGGAGTTAGTGTACTCAATTTCCCAGAAGGTCTCCATGAAAATGATAGTGGTGGGGAAGGGATAACTTGGGTAATTCTGAAATACCCAAGCACATATGATAGACTAGACACAAGTCCATTTGATTTAGGATTTGAGAAGAGTCTTCAAGTCATTCTAAGGAGAGAGGGAGTCAAGCTGAGAAGATTTTATGAAGGTTATTAGTACACATAGAGCAGAGGAAAGGTGAAGGAATAGATGACTATGGTCAGAGGCAGAATGTCAGTCTGATATTAGTGACAAAATGCTTCCTGATAGTGATAAGTACAAAGAAGAGTCACTGAAGTAAATTTGAAGATGACTGCTTAAAAGTGAGAAAATTGAGGAATGATGCTAGATTGCTGCCAGGATCATCATCAATATAGATGGAAAGAAGAAAAAGCCAGCGAGTATACTGAAGAGAATAAAGCACATGTGATGGAGAATCAACTGCTACAAGCATTGAGCAATATGTCGAAAAGTTCAAAAGGTTCTTAGTAAGCAAGGGTGGGACAAGCATCATATAGATGGAAAGCACAATCACAGGTGGTAGGAGGTCTTCATCCCAACTGGGACGCCTTATGATATCTGTGTTAAATTTCATCATGTTACAGACTTTTGCTCTAGCTGAGATGCTTTTACAATTATATGTCTGTTACTCCAAAATTTTACCATTTTTTTCCATCTTAAATTCATGAAATCTACTTAGGTCTCAACCAGCATCTTTAATAAAATGGGATAAAATATTAAATGTATTTCACAGAGTAAGAGTTAGTATTGTTTTGTGAGATCTTTGTATTAAATATATGTGCATACATTTATTAAGTGTATAACAATGTGTGTGTTTTCTAAATTATGATATAAAACTTGTCTTTTCTTCCTGTTGGGTTATGTTCAAGATAATTTGGAAAGCCATTGGATTAGAGAAACTTCTGGTAATGATGATAGTGTAGGGGGGAAAAAGGCATTCTCATAAGCTTCAAGAGAGAACACGAAACAGTACAAACATTGTAGAGGGCAATTGGCAATAGGTGTACTGAAAGTCTCAACGTTGTTCGGAACTTTTGATCTTGTAGTTCTGCCACTTAAAATTTAGCCTAAAGAAGTATTTGATCAAGTACTTAGACACATACGTTTTTTCACAGCAACATGAATAATAATGAAAACCTGGAAACAACTAAAGGTCAAATGAAGTAATACTCTAAACAAAGGTTGTGGCAGGTATACAACATACAACCAAAGATGCTAGTTGTTATTTACCAATATGGAAAGATATTTATTATAAGATTACATAACAGAAATGGCATCATCCAAGTTTTGTGGTTTTCTAAATTTGTGTCCATAGAGACATTTCTGAAAGGATCTATATGCAAAAACTGTAAAAATCAGTAACTGTGGGAGGTAGGGAGGCATTACGGATAAGTTCTATTTTTCCCCATTTCGATTATTTCAAACATGCTTTTGTCTAAAATGAATATGGATTTCTATTTTAGAAACATTGATAATTATTCCAATCTTGTTCAATCTGAGATACGATGACTTTCAGACCTTATGCCTGGACACCAACCTCTGACGCTCAGCCCAAACAATTTCTTAAAAGAGAATTTTGACTTATGTACGTTATACCCTAAAGTTTGAAAACGGAAATCAGAATTGTGTATAAAGGAGACAAGAAGAAATTGATCCAACTAGAATATGAGATGCTTTTCATAATACATTATAAGATTAGATAATAAAAGGAAATCAATATGATATCAGGCCTAAAGGTTTAGGATTTGCAATATGGACTTGATCTTCATAAGGTAATGTGGAATCATTTAAGAAGAAGCCATTGATGACGTTTCCCAAACAGTACACTATAATTTCACTTCATTTAACTTTAATACTCTCTGTGAAAACTAGTTCTGAAGGTCAGTGTGAGAGTCATGCTGCAAAGTGAGAGTGGCGGAGTATGGAATGAAAAGTGAAAGTGACGCCGGAGGGTTCTTCACGGAACTCTCTTCTCACAAAATGTCATATTCTATCACAGCTCCTCTTGCAAGTACTTAAATCTTTATGACAAGCTTAACAACATGGCATTTATACACCTATAAATGTCATCTTGAGTCCTAGGATTAATATTCTACATGAATATCCCCTCCATTTTGTGGGGAAAGGATCTTTAAAGATTTTTTTTTTTTTTTTTTTTTTTTTTGCAGTGTTTCAAGAATTATGTTTGGAAAACACCATGCCCTAGTGAAGACCTTATATTGCTCTAAGAGAAATAACATAGGCTCTACTTAGTATTTCAAAAGATAAGACCACACATATACTTTGCTTTGACTAAGCCTTAGTCTACAGGTTGGCAAGCTTTTTGTAAAGGGTCAGATAATTATTGTAGGATTTGTGAGCCATATGTCCTCTGTTGCAACAGGAGCCACAGACAATGTAAAACAAATGGGAGTGGCTGTGTTCCTATAAAACTTTATTTGCAAAACTTTGTTATTTGCAAAAACAGATACCAGAACCAATTTTGCCCACAAACCAAGGTTTTCCAGCTCCTAACTTAGACAATATAACATAAACTTTACCAAAACACAAATTTATCCACATTCAGAAATTTACTAAAAAAATAACTAAATGAACAGGATATTTGATCATTTAAGAATTAAATATTCTACTAGATTTCATGTAAAGTAAAGCATTAATATAGATTTAGTGATTTTCTAGGAAGTTTTTGTATTTTACAAAATCCAACAATATAGAAATGAAGATCGGGTCTCATTTTTACAAACTTAGAATTTTAAATTTAATAAAGGTTGAAATTATTCTAAATCTGTTGGAATCTGCATGCATTTTAAGTGCATGCTTGGCTGTGCAAAAATGTAGCCTTCTTCTCTATACTGGAAGTTGACTAACTTCATAGCCCCCTTTTCAGCTGATGGTGGAAAATTAGCCAATTCTTGATCAGTTCTCAGTTCAGCTCAAGTACTCAGTCCAGGCCCAAGCTCAAAATTCTCTACCAAATTTTTGGGATTTCTCCTTTATCCAGTTCATGGACTGACTTTGTAGTCCAGTACCAGGGAGGTACCAGTATCAGCTGCTTAATTTTTGTCCCATTTCTTCCCGGGACACAAATGAGGCATGTTTCTCCCAAATAGTAACCTTAGTGTAACTGACTCCACTTCCTCCCTTTTCCCTGGGTTTTGGGATCTACTGGAATTCTAACCAAGTTTTCTGATGATACCTGAGATAAACTATATATCACACTCTCTCCTACTTCTACTCACCTGGTGGCAGGCCTAGCAACACTTCCTCTTGAATATTCTATGAAACTCCTCCAGTTCTCTAGAGCAGTGAGAAAGTCAGATGGGAGATGAGGACAGGGCAGTCCCCAACCTTCTGATGCTCAAATACATTACATTTGCATTTTTAGCTCTCTCCCCCCATACTGAGCTCAGTGGTATGGGAAGAAAAATCCACGGCCGCTACTATTCAAGCTCTCAAACAGGTAGTAGGCGAGTTCATTCTCTCTCCAGACCTCCAATCCTATGGCAGTGGAGGGTAGGGGGTGTTGAGGCTGGTGAGTCAGGGCACCACATCCCCACTAACTATTATCTAACTCATTTTATTTCCACAGATAACTCTTACATCTGGTAGAATGTACCCTTAGTTTTACACATGAAGTTAAGATTTTGAGGTCCTTTATTTTAAATTGGTCTGTCTTTGTCAACTTTCTTTGAACAAAAACAAGACCTCAGGAATGGAGCCCAAGAATCTCTGAGCCTTTATTCTAAGGAGATTGCCATCTCTAGTTGTCAACAGCTCCGAAACCCATGGGTGAGAAGAGCTGGGAACAAAACTCTTGGCTGGAAAAAGGAAGTAGGAGCTTAACAAAATATATTTATTCCCACTTGAGGCGTAAATAAAAAATAAAAGGAAATTTAAAAAACAATGAAAATATATTCCTATGATTCTAACTTTTTAACACATTTTCAGAAGGAGGCAGGAATATGATACAAAGCCATGAACTAGTAAATTGAGGATAAGTTATTTCAGGAGAGATAGACATAACAGGAAATTCATACTGAATGGTAACTTACAGGAGTATAGAAGGATGAATTTAATATGCCATTGTATGGTGCCTCTGCAGCAGAAACACCCACTTCAGAATGCTTAGTTCCCTTTACTTGTCACAGATGAATTTCCAGCTCCTATCCAAGGCCAACCACTCCACTGGTACAATGGATCCTTACAATACCTACCCTTCAAAGATTTTGCTTCTGAATAGACCCCATTTCTCTCCCACGTCATCCTTTTACTGTCTTGATGGGGTCCTTTCTAACAACATACTTAGCTGCTGTAATATCTGCCATCTTTCGTTCTTTTTTTTTTTTTTTTTTTTTGTTTGAGATGGAGTTTCGCTCTTGTTGCCCAGGCTGGGGTGCAATGGCACGATCTTGACTCACCACAACCTCCGCCTCCTGGGTTCAAGTGATTCTCCTGCCTCAGTCCCCCGAGTAGCCGGTATTACAGGCATGTGCCATCAAGCCCGGCTAATTTTGCATTTTTTTAAAATACAGACGGGGTTTCTCCATGTTGGTCAGGCTGGTCTCGAACCCCCAACCTCAGGTGATCCACCCGCCTTGGCCTCCCGAAGTGCTGGGATTACAGGCATGAGCCACAGTGCCCGGCCCCAATATCTGCCATCTTTCAAAAGACCCCACATCTGCTATATTAGTCTGTTCTCATACTGCTAATAAAGATATACCCAAGACTGGGTAATTTATAAAGGAAAGAGTTTAATGGACTCACAGTTCTACGTGGTTGGGGAGGCCTCACAATCACGGCAGAAGGTAAAGGAGAAGCAAAGGCGCAGTCTTATATGGCAGCAGGCAAGAGAGCTTGTGTGGGGGAACTGTCATTTATAAAACCATCAGATCTCGTGAGACTTATTCACCATTACAAGAACAGTATGAAGGAACCCACCCCCACGACTCAGTTATCTCCATCTGGCCCCACCCTTGACACGTGCGGATTATTACAGTTCAAGGTGAGATTTGGGTGGGGACAAGGCCAAACCATATCATCTACCAACCCTTTTCTCTTTTCCTATTTATAGCAAAATTTCTCAAGATTTGGTCTGTACTCACAGTCTCCATTTCATCACTTCCCATTCTTAGAAAGCCACTGGCTATGCTTTAACTTATTCTAAACAAGTTATCCTAATAACCCCATGGAAACCTCACTTGAGATCACCAATGGACAATCTGAAGGTGAATTCTCCCAGCTCATCTACGAAAACCACTCTGCAGCATTTGGCATAGCTGACTATTTTCCCCTTGAAACATTGTCTGCAGTTGTTCTCCAGGATATTACACTCTAGGAATATGGTTCCTATTCATGGATCCATCTTTCTCAGTCTCTTTTGCTGGCTTTGCTGGCTCCTCTTCCTCAGCCAACACTTTTTTATTTATTTTTATTTTTTTTGAGACAGAGTCTCTGTGGCCCGGGCTGGAGTGCAGTGGTGCGATCTCAGTTCACTGCAAGCTCTGCCTTCCAGGGGTTCATGCCATTCTCCTGCCTCAGCCTCCCGAGTAGCTGGGACTACAGGCACCTGCCACCACACCTGGCTAATTTTTTGTATTTTTAGTAGAGACGGGATTTCACTGTGTTAGCCAGGATGGTCTCAATCTCCTGACCTCGTGATCCACCCACCTCTGCCTCCCAAAGTGCTGGCATTACAGTGTGAGCCACTGGGCCTGGACTTCCTCAGCCAACTCTTGTCTATCCTCACTGTCCCTAATGAGCCCTCTCAATGTTCTTGCTTTAAGTGCTTTAAATACCATTTATAAGCTGAAGATTTTCAAATCTTTAGCTCTGTTCTTGACACCTACTCTGAGATCCAGAAAGACTGCTCTGTGTCTCTAATATGTAATAGACACCTCAAATTCAATTGCCCCAAATAGAACTCAAAA
Source organism: Piliocolobus tephrosceles (assembly GCF_002776525.5). NCBI lineage: Eukaryota > Metazoa > Chordata > Mammalia > Primates > Cercopithecidae > Piliocolobus > Piliocolobus tephrosceles. Next base: position 110,261,873 of record NC_045440.1, on the reverse strand, counting down.
TCCTCCCTCAGTCTAAAGATGAAAACAAATGCAAACAAATATTGAACTCTATTTAATAGATTGTTTTTCATGGTGATATGAATTAGCAATTCTGAAACTATTTTGCATACATTTCAGGACTGAGCAAATGGTTGATATATTGATAATCATGGGAACCAGATATCTCTGTTAGAGAAGAAACTACAAATATGGGAATGAAAAAGTATAGACTGGAATGGAAAGCATTAGCATGAACTATCGTATTTGACATAGATAACAGAATGTAAATAAATAGTTACACACCACAAACACACACACAAGCACACATACACACACACACAACTCTTTCTGCTGAAAAGACAGTAGCATTGGCACCCCAGGAGCAATGATCTCACCTAGCATATACATTTTGATTTCAAAATAGCATTCCTCATGATAAGGAACCAAGGAATCTTGGAAATCATGAAGCACCAAAAGTACATCATAAACCTGGAATATCTTGTTCCAGAAAGTAAGCAATTGCTCAAAGAATAATGGGAGCATATAAAAAGGCTGCAAAAATTAGCATGAAGATGTTCTCAATGCCTATATTTCTTGGGAAATTGGAGCAGCAAAAATAATGAGAATAGATAATAATCCATTGAATAAAGCAAAAATCCATAAACCAACACTAACATAAATACATATATGAATAAGTAGTATATGCAGGAGAAAGTATAGCTTCATCTTAGAGTTGAATGCCAATCAATGTAAAAGCAATGACAGAGTTAGGGGAAAATTACCATTTTGCAACTACCCTGTAAGAACTGATTTAGGTCAAAATCACCAGTGGCGTGTTTGATGAGGAACAGGGTATTTACATAACCTCTGAGTATCTGACAAAGGGAAGTATAGTCACTTTACAGTGGAGCCAGCTGGTGGACAGCTTAACATAGAAATCAAAGTTAGTATCACCAATAGCAGGCAGCACTTTATCGCATGCTTTCTGATATGATATACTGAGAAACACTTAACATTATTACTCTAATTTCCCTGCTGAAAATACATAAGTGAATCTAAGCATGAGAAAGCCATAGATAAACCCAAACTGAAGGACATTCTAGAAATTGCCTGTCCTCTTAAAATATTTAAAGCTCAAGGAAGACAAAAAAGACTGAGGAAATGATATGTCCTAGATTAAAGGAGACTAAAGATATGGGAAAACTAAAAACAAATCATCACAGTGGAATACTAGGCTAGGAAGAAAAACACATTATTGGGACAACTAGAAATTTGAGTATATGAGTTAGATAAGAGATACTTAATATTTAGTATCCTGATTTGGATCATTTTGCTGTAGTTATGTAAGTCCTTATTCTTAGGAACTGCATCCAGAAATGTTTAAGGAGTTAAGGGGTGCTTTGCAACTTAATTTTAAATAAATCAGAAAAAAAAAGAATGAGAAAGCAAAGAGGGCAGAGTGTTAATAAGTGCTGAATGTGAATATGGAGAAGGAAGTTGTACTGTTTTTGCAAATTTCTTATGACATTGAAATTGTATTAAAATTAAAAGTCAATTGTTGTTAGAAGAATTGGGAGCAGCAAAGATGTCATAAATAATGCTAGCAGCTAATATCAAGTTAAGCAAGAAAAAGAGAATTCAAGTGTGTACACTAAGAAAGAACTTTAGAGTTTTACCTCATAAAGGAAGCTATTTCAGAAGAAGATACAGTCTAAATTATGGCCTTACTTATGGTAATGGTTGATTTTATATGTAAACTTGGCAGGGCTAAGGGATGCCCAGATAGCTGGTAAAACAGTATTTGTGGGTGAGGGTGTTTCTGGAAGGGATTAGCATTTGGGCAGTAGACTGAGTAAAGAAAATTGTTCTCACCAATGTGAGTGGGCATGATCCAATTCACTGAGGGCCCGAATAGAACAAGAAGTGAGACAAATTTGTTCCCTCTGCTTGAACTGGGACATCCATCTTCTCCTGCCCTCAGACATTGACACTTGGTTCTTGGGCCTTCAGACTCAGATGGGAACTGACACCATTGGCTCCTCTGGTTTTGAGGCCTTCGGACTTCAACGGGAACTACACCATCAGCTTTCCTGGGTGTAGCTGCAAGATGGCTGATCATGAGACTTCTTAGCCTCCATAATGATGAATCATCTCCTCATAATAAATCTCTTTCTATGTAGAGTTGGTTCACAGTATCCATGGGTTTGGCATTAGTAGAACCCACCATGGATCAAAATTTTTAGACTTTAAAAAATAACACTATAAAAATAAAAACACAAATTAAAAAACAGTATTGGCTGGGCGTGGTGGCTCAAGCCTGTAATCCCAGCACTTTGGGAGGCCGAGACGGGCAGATCATGAGGTCAGGAGATTGATACCATCCTGGCTAACATGGTGAAACCCTGTCCCTACTAAAAATACAAAAAATTAGCCAGACGTGGTGGCGAACGCCTGTAGTCCCAGCTACTCGGGAGGCTGAGGCAGGAGAATGGCGTGAACCCAGGAGGCAGAGCTTGCAATGAGCTGAGATCGTGCCACTGCACTCCAGCCTGGGTGACAGAGCAAGACTCTGTCTCAAAAAAAAAAAAAGTATTAAAAATATTTTAATATCAACTAAATATAGTTGACATACTGCATTAAAAATAATATAGTATATCAACTATTTAAATAGCATTTATATTGTGTTAGGTATTACAAGTATACTAGAAATGATTTAAAGTATATGGAAGGGATGTGTGTAAGTTGTATACCATTTTATATAAGGCACTTGGGCATCCACAGATTTTAGTATCCACAGGAGTCCTGGAACCAATCCCTCTGAGATACTGAGGGATGAGTGAATGTGTATCCTACTTCCTACTGGTTTTGTTTCTCTGGAGAACCCTAATATACTGATAGTTTTAAAAAAGGAAGCCCAAGATCTTAGCATTGTGAAAGTCAAGGGAGAGAGGCCAGTCATCAACAGAGAGTTTGAATTCTATAAATATGATAACAGTGATTCAGCTGTAGAGAAAGACTCTTTTTAAGTTGTTGAAATCTTTAAGATGGAATTAGTCAATCATAGCAATGAGGATGGAGAGAAACTAATCCAAGTGGAAAATATTGGGCATCCAGAGAAAGGCACTAAAACAAGAATGAGCTAGGGTACAGTGAGGGAGGAGCAGAAAATAGGAGTCTAACATGTATGATCTTTCCAGGATCCACGAGAAGTTAGAAATAAATCCTCTATTTAATAGGGCAGCCAGGAAGTGATATATTATTGGGGAGAACTAAAGTTCTTCAAACAAAAAGGAGTACAAAGTGTTCCAGAGAAATATTGAAACTATGGGGTTGTGTATTAATCTGTTCTCATGCTACTCTGAAGAAATACCCGAGACTCGGTAATTTAAAAAGAAAGGTTTAACTGACTCAGTTCCACAGGGCTGGGGAGGCCTCAGGAAATTTACAATCATGGAGGAAGGGGAAGCAAATACAAACTTCTGACAGACAGGACTAGCTGAATTTCCTAGGCTGACTAAGAATTCCTAAGCCTAGCTGGGGAAGGTGACCACACCTACCTTTAAACACAGGGCTTGTAACTCAGCTCACACGCAACCAATCGGGTAGTAAAAAGGGCTCACTAATATACCAATTAGGCTAAAAGCAGGAGGTAAAGAAATAGTCAAATCATCTATCATCTGAAAGCACAGGGGAGGGACGATGATTGGGACATAAACCCCAGGCATTTGAGCCAGGAGTAGGCAACCCCCTTTGGGTCCCCTCCCATTGTATGGGAACTCTGCTTTCACTCTGTTAAGTCTTGCAACTGCGCACTCTTCTGGTCCATGTTTGTTCTGGCTCAAGCTGAGCTTTCACTCACAGTCCACCACTGCTGTTCACCACCATCAAGGACCTGCCATTGACTTCCACCCCTCGGGATCCAGCAGGGTGTCCACTGCATTTCTGATCCAGTGAGGCATCCACTGCCACTCGCAATTGGTCTAGAGGCTTGCCATTATTTCTGCAAGGCTAAGTGCCCAGGTTTGTCCTAATTGAACTAAACACTAGTCACTGGGTTCCATGGTTCTCTTCCATGACCCACGGCTTCTAATAGAGCTATAACACTCACCGCATGGCCCAAGGTTCCAGTCCATGGAATCCGTGAGGCCAAGAACCCCAGGTCAGAGAGCAAAAGGCTTGCCGCCATCTTGAGAGCAGCCCACCCCATCTTGCGAGCAGCCCGCCACCATCTTGGGAGCTCTAAGATAAAAGACCCACCATGTAACATTTGGTGGCCCGTATAGGGATTCTTCAAAGTGGTAATATCGAACCACTTTCATTTACTGTTCTGTCCTGTTCCTTCCTGATAATCGGAGCAAATACCGGGCACCTGTCAGCTGGTTAAAAATGATTAGCATGGCCACCAGACTTAAGACTCAGGTGTGAGGCTTCCTGGAAAAGGTTTTCTAACAACCCCCAACCCTTGTGGGTTGGGAGGGTTGGTCTGCTTGGAACCAGCTCCTGCTTTCACAATTTCCTGAAGCGGGGGGAGGGGGGGTTTAATTACAGGCAGAAAGCTGTCATTCCAAACTCCCGGCATTGGTCAGTCAAGATCATGGCGCAGTTAGAAGTCTCTACTCAACAGTCACCTATGCGTGCACCCCTACCTCTCCTTCTGACCCATACCTCCTGGGTCCCGAACACGACCTTCTTGAAAGTGTAGGCCCAAAATTCTCCTTACCTCTGAATCTACTTCCTCCTATCCCCACCTCCTAGATACTAATGCTTCAGACTTTCACTTCTTCTCCCAAGTATTAGAGCAAGTTGCATCTCCAAAGGGATCTAGGAAAGCTCTACACTGCATCCTTAGGCATCTAGGCTATGAACTCAGGGAGTCTTGTCCCTGGTGCCCCTCCCAATTTAGGTATATAGCTGTCGACATGGGCAGTTATGTGGGACCTGTTCCCCACCACCCTTGTTAGGGACCCAAGTTCTATTAGGAGCCACGGCCCCAAGTTTGTAAATGGCTAGGAGGATTGCTCTCCCATTGTGTAAGATGCTTTCCTCACCCAATTTCTACCCAGCTTATCCCTCTGCAATACAACCTCCAAGCCTTGGCTCTTTGGCCAGGGCATTAGAACAGATAACCCAGTACTTTAACAACTGGAACTAGGTCTACAACAACATAGTAGATCAGGATGAAAGGGAATTGAGTAAATTAAAGGGAGGCACATATTCCTAAACTGGCAAATGGGGGCAATGAGAGAACATCCTTCGGCTGTGTTCCCAAAATCCATCTACAAAAAGAGAGGAAAGAGATAGAGAAAAGAGGGGAAAAAGGGAAAAGAGAGAAGGGAAAGAGAGAAGGAAAAGAGAGAGAGATGAGAGAGTAGAAAGAGAGAAGTAGAAGTAGTAAAGAAAAAAAAAACCGGTGTACCCTATTCCTTTAAAAGCCAGGATAGGCCGGGCACGGTGGCTCACGCCTGTAATCCCAGCACTTTGGGAGGCCGAGACGAGCAGATCACGAGGTCAGGAGATTGAGACCATCCTGGCTAACACGGTGAAACCGCGTCTCTACTAAAAATACAAAAAACTAGCCGAGCGCGGTGGTGGGCGCTTGTAGTCCCAGCTACTCGGGAGGCTGAGGCAGGAGAATTGCTAGAACCCAGGAGGGGGAGCTTGCAGTGAGCCCAGATCGCGCCACTGCACTCCAGCCTGGGCTACAGAGGGAGACTCCGTCTCAAAAAAAAAAAAAAAAAAAGCCAGGATAAATTTAAAACCCATAATTGATCATTGAAGATCTTCTCCAGGACCCTATAACACTTCCCTACCAACTTGTTGTCAGTATAAACAAGGGCATAGCCTGAAAGCACTGAGACCACTGGCAACCTGTGAAATCCTATCAAAAATTCTTAACCCAGTAACCCATGAATGGCCCCAAAGCATTTAATCTGTACCAGCAACTGCTTTGCTAGCAGAAGAAAGTAGAAAAATAACTTTTAGAGGAAACTTCAATGTGAGCACACCTCACCAGTTCAGAATTATCCTAAGTCAAAAAAGCAAAAAAAAAAAAAAAAATTATCCTAACTCAAAATTCATAAAGTATGCGGCTATTCTGTTGGAAAAAGGTGATTTAACATTAACCACTGAAAATCCCTTAACCAAGCAGGTTTCCTAATGGGGGATTAAATCTTAATTACCATACAAAGGTCCAACCAGACCTAGGAGAAACTCCCTTCAGGACAGGAGGATAGATGATTCCTCCTGGGTGACTGAGGAAAAAAAACCACACACAATGGGTATTCAGTAATTAATAGGGAAACTGTTGTAGAAGCAGAGTTAGGAAAATTGCCTAATAATTGGTCTGCTCAAACGTGGGAGCTGTTTGCACTCAGCCAAGCATTAAAGTACTTGCAGAATCAAAAAAACAATCTATACCAATTCTAAGTTAATTTGGACTACACAAGGTCTTATTAATAGCAAAGGATAATTGAAATCCCAAACTTACAAGGTTTTCAACAAAAGTAAAGTTTGCTAAAAGTTAACAGTGTAACCTGTATTATCCTAACTTCTAATCTTGTGGCCTTAGACAGTCTAGTCCACAGACATAAACGAAGTTCGCTTTGGAAAAACTGCTTACCATCCTAAAAAAAAAAAACTATCTCAATCCTGACTCAAAAGGTTACCTACACTCTCTCTGAAATGAATTTGCATAAGAATTGTTGTTTACGGGAATACATCTTGATGGGGCAGCTGGGTTGTTATGAAATACTCAGGAACCCAGCCCAGCTCTATAACTCACCTCTGAGCGCAAAGCCAATGTTGGGCATGCTGGTAAAGGACCACTAGAATCCAGCAGCCTGGACCCCTTTCTTTGTAGTCAAGAAAGGCAGGAAAACAGGCGCAGGACTGCTACATCAGTGAGCATCACAAATCTGATAAGCAGAGGTCCATGGGTGGTTACGCACCCTGGAAAGGAATAAGCACTAGGACCATAGAGGATGCTCTAGGACTAATGCTCATCGGAAAATGACTAGAGGTGCTGGCATCCCTATGTTCTTTTTTCAGATTGGAAGCGTTCCCCCCAAGGCAAAAACACCTCTAAGATATATTCTGGAGAGTTCAGCCCAGTCAGAGTGTATGGACCTTTTTCTCTCTCAGACTTGAAGCAAATTAGAATAGACCTAGGTAAATTATCAGATAACCTTGATGGTTATATTCATGTTTTATAAGGGTTAGGACAATCCTTTGATCTGACATGGAGATATATAATGTTACTGCTAGATCAGACACTAACCCCAAATGAAAGAAGTGCTGCCATAACTGCAGCCTGAGAGTTTGGCAATCTCTGTTATCTCAGTCAGGTCAATGAAAGGATGACAACAGAGGAAAGAGAACAATTCCCCAGCAGTTCCCAGTGTAGACCCTCACTGTGATGCAGAATCAGAACATGGAGATTGATGCTGCAGACATTTGCTAACTTGCGTGCTAAAAGGACTAAGGAAGACTAGGAAGCAGTCTATAAATTGTCCACTTTAACACAGGGAAAGGAAGAAGACTAAGGGAGGCATTGAGGAGGCATACCTCTCTGTCACCTGACTCTAGTGAAGGCCAACTAATCTTAAAGGATAAGTTTATTACTCATTCAGTTGCAGACATTAGAAGAAACTTCAGAAGTCTGCCTTAGGCCCAGAGCAAAACTTCGAAGCCCTTGGCAACCTTGGTTTTTTATAATAGAGATCAAGAGGAGCAGGTGGAACAGGACAAACTGGATTAAAAAAAAAAAAAAAGGCCACTGCTTTAATCATAGCCCTCAGGCAAGTGGACTTTGGAGGCTCTGGAAAAGGAAAAGTCTGGGCAAATCAAATGCCTAATAGGACTTGCTTCCAGTGCGATCTACAAGGACACCTTAAAAAAGATTGTCTGAATAGAAATAAGCCACCCCCTTGTCCATGCCCCTTATGTCAAGGGAATCACTGGAAGGCCCACTGCCCCAGGGGATGAAGGTCCTCTGAGTCAGAAGCCACAAACCAGATGATCCAGCAGCAGGACTGAGGGTGCCTGGGGCAAGCGCCAGCCCATGCCATCACCCTCACAGAGCCCTGGTTATGCTTGACCATTGAGGGCCAGGGGTTAACTGTCTCCTGGACACTGGTGCAGCCTTCTCAGTCTTACTCTCCTGTCCTGGACAACTGTCCTCCAGATCTGTCATTACCCGAGAGATATCCTCAGACAGACAGTCACTAGATACTTCTCCCGGCCACTAAGTTGTGACTGGAGAACTTTCCTCTTTTCTTATGCCTTTCTAATTATGCCTGAAGACCCTACTCCTTTCTCAGGGAGAGATCCTAGCAAAAGCAGGGGCCATTATACACTAGAATTAGGAGAAAGAAAAATGGTAAATATATATATAGACTCTAAGTATGCTTACCTAGTCCTCCATGCCCATGCAGCAATATGGAGAGAAAGGGAATTCCTAACTTACGAGGGAACACCTATCAAACATCAGGAAGCCAGTACGAGATTATTATTGGCTGTACAGAAGCCTAAAGAGGGGGCAGTCTTAAACTGCTGGGGTCATCAGAAAGGAAAGGGAAATAGAAGGGAACCACCAAGGGGATATTGAAGCCTAAAGAACCGCAAGGCGGGACTCTCCATTAGAAATGCTTATAGAAGGACCCCTAGTATGGGGTAATCCCCTCCGGGGAAGCCAAGCCCCAGTACTTAGCAGAAGAAATAGAATGTAGAACCTCATGAGGACATAGTTTCCTCCCCTCAGGATGGCTAGCCACGGAAGAAGGAAAAATACTTTTGCCTGCAGCTAACCAATGGAAATTACTTAAAACCCTTCACCAGACCTTTCACTTAGGCATTGATAGCACCCATCAGATGGCCAAATCTTTATATACTGGACCGGACCTTTTCAAAACTATCAAGCAGATAGTCAGGGCCTGTGAAGTGTGCCAAAGAAATAATCACTTCAGGCCATACATTTCAATCCCTGTATCTTTAACCTCCTTGTTAATTTTGTCTATTCCAGAATCGAAACTGTAAAACTACCAATGGTTCTTCAAATGGAGCCCCAGATGCAGTCCATGACTAAGATCTACCGCGGACCCCTGGACCAGCCTGCTAGGCCATGCTCTGATGTTGATGACATTGAAGGCATCCCTCCCAAGGAAATCTCAACTGCCTGACCCCTACTATGTCACAATTCAGTAGGAAGCGGAGCAGTTGTTGGCCAACCTCCCCAATAGCACTCGGTTTTCCTGTTGAGAGGGGGGACTGAGAGACAGGACTAGCTGAATTTCCTAGGCCGGCTAAGAAAAGTCCTAAGCCTAGCTGGGGAAGGTGAACACAACTACCTTTAAACACAGGGCTTGTAACTCAGCTCACACCCGACCAATCAGGTAGTAAAGAGGGCTCACTAAAATACCAATTAGGTATTTTAAAAAGCAGGAGGTAAAGAAATAGTCAAATCATCTATCACCTGAGAGCACAGTGGGAGGGACAATGATTGGGACATAAACCCCAGGCATTCGAGCCAGGAGTAGGCAACGCCCTTTGGGTCCCCTGCCATTGTATGGGAGCTCTGTTTTCACTGTATCAAATCTTGCAACTGTACGCTCTTTCGGTCCATGTTTGTTTTGGCTTGAGCTGAGCTTTCACTCACCGTCCACCACTGCTGTTCACCATCATCACAGACCTGCCATTAACTTCCACCCCTCCAGATCTGTCAGGATGTCCACTGCGTTTCTGATGCAGCAAGGCTCCCACTTCTGCTCCCGATCGGGCTAGAGGCTTGCCACCTTTCCTGCATGGCTAAGTGCCCGGGTTTGTCCTAATTGAGCTGAACACTAATCACTGGGTTCCACGGTTCTCTTCCATGACCCACAGCTTCTAATAGAGCTACAACACTCACAACATGGCCCAAGGTTCCATTCCTTGGAATCTGTGAGGCCAAGAACCCCAGGTCAGAGCACAAAAGACTTGCTGCCATCTTGGGAGCAGCCCGCCACCATCTTGGGAGCTTTAAGAACAAAGACCCACCCCGTAATACTTTTCACATGGTGACAGGAGAGAGAACTGTCCAGCAAAGGGGAAGTCCCTTAGAAAACCATCAGATCTTATAAGAACTCACTATCATGAGAACAGCATGCCCCACCTTGATTCAGTTATCTACACCTGGTCCTGCCCTTGACGTGTGGGGATTATTACAATCAGGACGAGAGTTAGGTGGGAACACAGAGCCAAACCATATCAGGTTGTCTCTTCAACACGTGCTGCTCAGTAAATGGAATATCCACAAGAATGAAATTGGTCCCTTACCTTACGCCAATATATACGATAAACTGAAAATGAATTAAAGGCCTAAATACAAGAACTAAAACTATACAACTCTTAGAAGTAAACGGAGTAAAATCTTCCTAACACAGAATTTAGTAATGATTTCTTAAATATGACACCAAAAAGCAACAAAAATTGTACTTTAACTGCTACTTCAAAAGACAAACTGTACTTCAGCACAATTTGAAACTTTTGTTTATCAAAGGACACTATCAAGAGAGTGAAAAATCATACCACAGACTGGGAGAAAATATCAGCAAATCATACATCAGATGAGGGTCTAGTATCAACACATACTGAACTTTTACAATTTAACAACAAAAATACAAAAAAAAACCCCAATTGCATGTGTGTGTGTATATATATGGATTTATATACAAGTATACATACAAATTATCCAAGGATTCCACAAATTCATATATATAATTATATATACGGTATGTTCATATAAATTGAATGTTATCTTGTTGAGACTTCTATATGTATTCTAAATACATATTTAAATTCACATATATATGAATTGAAAACAGATGTTCAGAAACTTGTATACAGATGTTCATAGCAGCTATTCACTACAGTCAAAAGGTGGAAACATCCAAAGTGTCCATAATGGGTAAACAAAATGTGGTATATACATACAATGGAATAGTCTTCAGTGATATAAAAGGAATGAAGCACTGATACATGCTGCAACATGGATGAATGTTGAAAACATTATGCTAAGTAAAAGAAGCCACCGCATAAGGCCGTATCTTGTATTATTCCATTTTATATGAAACATCCATAATAGGCAAATTCATAGAGACAGAAAGGGCTGGTGTGTGGAGGAGAAAATGGGGGGGGGGGATACTTACTGGTTGTGGGCTTCCATTAGCAGTGGTGAAAAAGTTCTGGAACTGGATAGTGGTGATGGCTGCATCACATTATGAATATATTTAATGCACTGTATTTTACACTTTAAATGGTTAAAATAGTATATTTTATGTTGAGTGTGTTTTACCACAATTTTTCAAAACTGGAGTTCCTTCTGGGAACATAGTAGAGGGCCCTAGAGAGGTGTGAAGTTGTATCAGGTGTTGGAGGGATGGGGAGCAAGCTGATGGGAGGAGGAGTTGCATAAAGACACCAGAAAGGAAATTTGGGACCAAATTGGAAGAGGCCTGAACGTCATATGAGCTTGTGTATTACCCTAAAGACTATAAAGAACCATTAAAGAATTTTAAGCTGCAGGGTAAATGGATCTGGCAGTTTTAAAGTTTCTGTAATACTTTTTTGAATGGAGTCCTGGTAGGGTATCTAAGCAGCTATCAAGCACTCTTTTACTGAGAGCTTCATTAGTAAGCATAATTAAATTATCCCCCCCCCCCCCTTTTCCAGGAAGCCAGGGCTAAAATGTCCTCTCCTAGTGTATAATTTTTGCTAAATCTTTCTTCAACTGTAAGCCAAAAGAAGTAGCCAGACTGGTGACCATCTCTAACAAAGTTTTAATACTTCTCAAAGAATACTTTTTGTAAAAAAGTATGAAGACTAATGCCGCCATAAACAATTAGTGGATTAAAGGCCTAGGCCATGTTAAAAGGGAAAAAAAAAAAAATTGCAAAAAGCTTCCTCTGCTCCCAGGTGGCCCTGAAACCTCCTCCCAGCTGTGGGATGATCCTTTGTACATAAGCACAAAAGCCAGGGCTGTTAATATTACAGTGCAGAAAGTCAACTCTGCCGCCTGCAAGTCTGGCATGTAAGGCATATAGATCTATCTTTAATGAAAACCACAAGCAGCTGGTACTTTGGGCACTCTGAGAATGCAGGCAGGAATTCTCCATGATCCAACACTGGCCATAAGCGCACATGAGCACCTGATGCTGAGAGACTTTGGTAAGATCATTGGTAAGTCTCTACTGCTGTCAATAGTCTAAGTGCTACTCTGTTTAAGTTAGATGAATTCGTAAATATCATACGGAGGCCTCATTACCATTGTTCCCCATTTGCAGGCCTTTAGTAGACTTTAAGTAATGTTATAGTTTCAGATTCAAATACCCAACTAAATAATACTTCTTTTGTTTTAAAAATCAACCACGTTAGCCAATGTGTATTCAAGACCCTCCTTGAGCTGCTTAGAGTCATTCTATGCTTCTAGACTCATCTCCCGCTGCTCCCCCAGAGAGCTCCGACTCTCACTCATTTATCTCGTTGTGTACCTACTGATGTGCTGGGTGCTGGAACATGAAGATGAATAAGATATGGCTTCTGCTTTCAAGGTACTATCATAATCCAACAGAAAAACAGAACTGGGCTATCGCAGGAACAATGTATCTTTCAAATGTATCTCCCCAGTGCTGTTTTAGTGTCTGCCAAAATTCTATGCAAAACATTTTAGGAGCTTTACAAAATTAGAGTCACCTCTCCATTCTAGGCAGGACCTTACTTTGCATTATTTAAAGATAAGGAGATAGAAATGTAGGAAAATTAAAGAGACTAGCCAAATGGGCTTTACTGTCTCTTTATGGCTGACAAAATGCTGCGTCAAGCAGTACTTCGATAATACTAGCTTTGCTCCTGCTCTGAGCATGAGGGTGTCATCCCCACCTGTGCAATTCAGACCTCCTAGACCAGGCACACATTCCACAGCCAGACCTCATGACCTTGACCAAGTCGATGGCATCAAAAGCTGAGGAAGTGCTATATTCTCTTTTATTACCTCCTGAGCCTCAAACTGTGCTATCTAATCACAACTTTCACTTATTTTTGAGTCATAAAGGGGCAAGTCTCTAACATGTTCTAGAAACATTAAAGAGCAGGCAAACTCTGGACAGAGTTTTCTCTCAGACATTTTATAAGATCAATATGTTCATTCCCCTGCGCAATATGCAGAATTTATCTTACAGGGACTTATTTAAAAACACTAACCTATGGAAACACTTAATCCTGTTTCCCATGAAAAGATAAAAATAACAATTACAGGCCAAGTATCAGGGATTTTGACTGAGGACCTCGCATAGCAAACATCAAGCATGGTGCTGGGTGCATAGTTTATATATGTATTCGTTATGGCCTTGGATGCAAACAATAAATGACAAAGGTCATGTGGAAACATGAGAAGCACATTGTCTGGAAATAGTCAGGCCTGGTTTTGGTCCTCCTTTGCTATTAATGACCTCAAATGACTGTGAGAAAATCCCATCACTTTTTGTGGTTTTGGTTTCCTCATCCGAACATTAGAAACTGAGCTTAATTTCCAAACTTCTTTTAACTCTAAAAAATGTATCATTTTGTATTCTTAAGCCAAATCTCCCACCCCATCCTCAGCCTTTCCTCTAAGATGCCCAGTCTTTTTAGTCTGACCACCAGAATATAATGAGCTCCATTAAATCTTAATATAATGAGCTCCATTAAATCTTATAAGTTCTAATTTCTAGTATATGGTAGGCACTCAGTAAATTACATTTCATCTTACTATAGAAAGACGGTAATTTTAGTCCTAAATGTGGGCTTCCGTGGAAAACTGGTACTTTTCTCCCAGTTTATACAGATTCTAATTAAATTTCTAAATATAGAACTATAGTTCCATCCTATTTGCATGTAGGAATTCTACATAATCATTAATAAATTTTATCTCTCGCCCCTCACTTTGCAAACTAAAGTCAATCTGACGTTTTCCACCTAAAGTCATTAAGGCTTTCTGATATTTCCACCCTGTGTGTCAAATATTCCGTACCAATGGAATGGAATCACACATAAGGGGACAACTGTGAACTTTATATGCAGTCTTTGGATTAAGACAAAAAGTATTGTGGGATACATATTCACCATGAATGAGTTTTCATTTTGGCCTGCATATGTTATAGGATTATTTTTCTAAGACTACTATCATCTTGAGACTAGAGTAAACTCATGTGGGAATATTTCTCTTCTCCCTGCACTGCTACCTGGTAGTAACGCAGCCCAAGATCCTCTAAGTAGTAAGTAGAATCAGGTCACTGTAGGTTTTGCAGACCCAACCTTCTCCAGGGCCAGTTCAAGGCCATTTGGATGGAGGTAGTAGGAAGCCTGTAATATTGTGTCCATTGCCAATCAGGGAACCATGGGCTTTTGGGGTAATAAAACTAATAATTATATTTTATTTGATTTATCTGGATCTGTTTTGTACTTGTTACCCGGGGCAGAAGAGAGGTGAATCCTTGGTACCCCAGGATGCCAACAGGTTTAGAAGGCCATTTCTACATTGGCTCAATTTTACTTCTCAGGACACACTTTTATAACTTTGTGGGCAAAAGAACATAGAATTAGAGTGAACACTTGAATCCCTTAGCTCTAACTCTTCCTTTCCCTAAATATATGCAAAATCTATAGTTCAGAAGGCAGATCAGAGTCTAGAATACCAGACAAATCTGTGTGTCTCTAATTTACTTCCAAAGAGTAGGAGTAAGAGTCTATTAAAGGGAAAATGATAAGAAATATGGGAGGAAAAAATAGGTAAATAGCCACAGAAACTAGAAAATTCAATCTTAGCATAAACAAAAATTCTAATATTGAGGACCCTTAGCAAAGAAATGAAACTTATCACTAGAAATACAATGCCCAAGCTAGGTGGTCATGTCAAAGGGCTCTAGATGAGATGTACAATTTGAAGGAGAAATTAAAGATTCTCTGAGATCCAAATACACGACACAGTCAGAAGACAACAAGCTGCTGTCTAGCCCAAAGCACAACCTAGAATAACTCTCTTTCCTCACATAACAAGAGAGGCCACCAGGTGTCAGTGAAAGATAGAAAATAAAAACAAGACTTTGGGCATTTTTGTTGTTTTGTTTGAAAAGAGCTTGCCTAAATTTACATGAGGCAATAACATTCTGGATATGTTTGAGATTTTAAAAAATGATGAATCTCAAATATAGGAAATCTCAAATACAGAAATTCACAAATGTCAAAAAAAGTTTGTTAATAAACATCATGATGTACTCCCAATTTTTTACATATCAGAGAATGCCTATTTTAGTTAACCAATGCCACATTTGAGATGAAGAAACAAAGCTTTCAACTGGTTAGAGGCACAGGAGATAGTAAAATTATTTAATCAAGTCGACTGTCAGATGCATCCCCACCCAGGATCAGCGCAAGTATCACGTGAAAGAGGCAGTTGTTTGAGGATCCCAACTATTGATCAACTCCAAGGCATTTTAGCTGGCTTTTCCATACCACACTGCCCTCCCCCAAGCTCATGACCTTGCTTCAGATTCTTAATGACAATTTAGAGAAAGTACCATTTCACGAATTGTTGTGCCAGAAACAATCTAGTGAAAACAATCAACTCCCTTCCCCCCGTGGCTCTTAAATGTACCATGCTTAGAATACATTAGAGCCTCCTAGAAAGCAATTTTCTATCTTTCTACTTTAGAAGCCAATAGGTCCCTGAGGGGCCTCACCTGTGCTTTCAAATTAGCCCTGTTCTTAAGACTTAACTGCCTCTCTTTGCCTCAAAACCAAAATTATTCCTGAGTAAACAAAAACCTGCATTTTTTAAATCTCACCTTATACTTACAGGACAACACATTCACTCATATTATTTGACATTAGCAGCCATTCTATTTTGTAGCTAAAATAATATCATCCCTGTTTTACAAATGAGACTGAAACTAAATAATTCATCCAAGTTTGCACACTAACTTCTTAGCCTCAATTTCCAATCTGCAAATTTTTCTGACTGAGCTCCAAGAGCAAATATAAATAAAGAGCAATGTTATAAAAAATATTTTCTGTTTCCAGAGAAAACTGCTATACAAAGGTGGAGTAGAGACGAATGTGAATCTGGTTATCTGACAGAAAAAAATTCAATACTGACAACAAAAGCAATATTAGTCACATTTGAGCAAGGAGATTAAATTTGTCATGAGCCTATAGCACTATAAACAAAATAGAAAGCGGCTACGTATTTTTTCATGTCTTTGGCAGAAATAGGGTGGGCTGTGAGGCAAACTCTGTTTATTTAAAAGGCTAAATTTTATATTTTTCAATTTTATGACCAGGAAACTGCACGAAGCAGAAAAGTAAAAATTATGAAGACTTGAGAAGGAATGCCAATAATATAAATAATTTACCCACCTGGATACTCAACTGAACTAAACAGAGAAGTCAGCAGATGGGGCTGGAAACATGTGCTTTATCACTACGAGCTGTGGGAGAAGGTGGCATAGGTGGGAGGCAGCGTTGCCTAAATGATGGTCTCTAAACAGATTCACCTGAAGCAGAACCCAAGCCAAGGATTGGACTAGTAGTTCATCTGGGAATTAATCCAAGAAGGGGAGTGAGGGAGTGAGACAGGGAAGAGAAGAAAGCCAACAAAGAGAATGTTCTAAAGCCAGTTATTGCTGCAGGCAGCCTGAGCTCACTCCGTCTGGGTAAGGCTGGGAGAAAGTACAGAACACAACTCTGAGAGTTATCTCAGCCTAGGCTCCTGGAAGCTGACATATTTATTCATTGACTCCTGGGCTGTCATTGTTTGAGGGCTACTTCTAGGGACATGAACTCTTAAGTACTTACAGCTTGTCTTATGCATGGGCCAAGAATATTCCTGTGGCCAGAAAAAACAACAAAACACACATTCCAAAACAAACGGCAGGTGTTAGTGATAAACACTCTTCTGTGTGTAGAGGTTAACACTGGGAGGAGAAGAATGGCGATCCGACAGCATTTGTTGTATCCTTCAAATCACAGGCAGAGGGCCTGGCATGGCAGCTCCCACCTGTAATCCCAGCAATGTGGAAGGCAGAGGCGGGCGGATCACTTGAGGGCAGGAGTTTGAGACCAACCTGGGCAACATGGTGAAACCGTGTCTCTACTGAAAATACAAAAATTAGCCAGGCGTGGTGGTTCATGCCTGTAATCCCAGCTACTCAGGAGGCTGAGGCACGAGAATCCCTTGAATGCGAGAGGCGGAGGTTGCAGTGAGCTAAGATCACGCCACTGCATTCCAGCCTGGCAACAGTCAGAGTGAGACTCTGACTCTGTCTCCAAAAAAAAAAAAAAAAAAAGTCACAGAACTGGCCAAACTCAGGATCCACCCCCCACCCGAACACACACACACATAAACACACAAGGCAGGCACTTCACTCTAAGCTTACCACACGGCCGAGCGGAGAGAACAGACATTAGGTGTTCTTGAGCTAAGAAGCAGCAGCCGAGCCACGTATACTCAGGTCTTCACCCAAATTCATTGCTTAAATCACACCTCTGCTGAAGGGAATGAATGGGGAGGTGAAAGGGGCCGGGGCATGCTCTGATAGAGCTGGAGAAAAGGGACTTCTCAACAAGGGTAGGTCTGGCTAAGAATTACAGCAGGTGAAGACTATCTAGAAAAATCACCCAGAAGGTTTTCACTCACCTTTTTACCTCTTGTTGCTGACTATAAAGAAATCCTGAGAAAACTGCTTTTTCTGGTGTAATTTAGGTTTCACTGAAGTATTAGCACATCTCAACAGAAATAGCAGAAGGTAAATTTTAGGCAGTAGAGATCCAAAATACATACATTTAATAGAGAGTCAACTGGCATAAACATTACTTTCAGACATTAACATTTTTCCTCTACGGGAGAATTCAAAACTATAATCCAGCTATTGGGTAGTAAATCAGGCTATCTTAAAATATTTTTATGACTCCCAGATATCAAGTAAATTGGCTTAAAAAGATGAGAAGAAAATAAGCAAAAACAAATAAATGCTATGAACAGCAAATAGTCTTATTTATAACCTGTCAGAATTTTTTTAAAGTTTTTAAAGGATTATAGCATACTTTTCCTAGGACCATTTACATAACATGTGAATGTGGCAGGCCAACACAAATCACTCAACTTATTTTATTGGAAAGGGAAGCCTTTCTGATATATATTTGGCAGTATCTATATCTATATATAGATACACGCACATATATAATGTGTGTGTGTGAATGTATTTTTGTGTGTATACCACTGACTTATTGAGCATAGGTTTGAATAATAGATTTGGGTGCAGATTTAAATAATAGCCTTTGGCAATTTTCAATTCCATAGAAAGTTGAGACAATCAAAAGAGACCTATAAAATTCCCATAAGAAAAGCAAGTATGTGCTATGAGAGACAATGGACCACCTTTGAGGGCCAAAGACGACTTATTCAGCATTGACCAAGGGAGACTGGGGAAAGGACAGAAAGAGATCATATTAGTTATCTATTGCTGTGTAATGAGTTCACTACAATGTAGCAGCTTGGAACAAAAACAGTTGATCATCTTACAGAATGTATAAAGGCCAGGAATCTGAGAGTGACTTAGTTGGGTCTGACTAAGGACTCTCATGAGGTTGCAGTCACCTGAAGTCTGGGCTGGAGGATTCACTTCCGAAGTCCCACTGCTGGGACTTTTGGCCCTAATACTCGGTTACTCACTGCACGGGCCTCTCCCTAGCACTGCATGGAAGCCAGCCTCCATAGAAACAGGTGATCTAAGAGAGAGAGCAACCAAGAAGGAAGCCACAGTGTTGTTTACCATCGCAGAAGTGACACACCCGCACTTCTGCCATATTCTATTGATCACATAGACCAACCCTGCAACAATGTGGGAGGGAACATGTATAGATACCAGTGCCCACATTAGCAGGCAGGATTACTGGGTACTATCTGGGAAACTGGAAGAAAATAAGTACATATAGGCCTTGGAGCCTTTCCATCATAGCCAAAGAGATGATAACCTCAGTGAAACTTTTCTGAAGGATGAGGTCTTGATGCAAGAGCAAAAAGATGGTCAGAAAAAGCCTGAAAAATTGGAAAAGGTAGACTATTGCAAGCCGATAAGACAACACAGAGAAGCTGAAGGAGGAACCCGGTTGGGAAAGCAGTCAGGCCTATTGTGAACTGATAGTGCAGAAAGCAGGCATTTTCTAAGCAAAATTGTAGTTCTCACTTTGGAAATTTTATATCCGATCCTATTTAGAGTAGAAAAGATGTCCTGGGATTTTCTGGTTTTTGTTTTTCTTTAGTATAAGCCTTCATCTGTCATGCATTTCAACATGGCCAGCTCTGGCTCCCAGCTAAGGAAACCCCACAGGTAATCCTTGGGCACACAGAGATGAAAAGGAGGAACATGCATGAGATTCAGATGGGTCAATGGTTCTGAGAAGACAGAATACAACTGTATCTCTTAAGATCATTACCAAAAGCCTCCAGAGTACAAACCATGTATAGAACGGTGATGCATAAAATGTCACTATGGGTAATGTTAGGCTCCAGACATTCAAACAATACCACATGCCTGACATGGTACCAAAGGCAAGTTTGTTTCTTATGGCCACAGATCTAAATTACAGGCTTTACTATGACCAAGGATTTGAGATTTTTTCATACTAAGAGCAAGGCCTTTACAAATGAAATGAGTTTGACCCTGCGGTGGTTGTAAAACATGCTGCCGATTGTTTGGCATGTCTCCCAGCAGAGGCAGGTCTTAATCCTTCTTTCCTTAAGCATGGGCCAGGCTTACTAACTTCTTCCTAACAAATAGAATGTGGAGGAAATGACTTCCAGGGCCAGGTCATACAAAGCAATACGGCTGCTGCTTGGCTGTCTCTTGAGACACATGTGTTTGGAGCCCTGAGTCACCATGTGAGAAGTCTGACTGCTGAAGCCACCATGCTGAAGAGAGCCCTTGGAGAGGCCGCAGAGACCCAGAGAAAGATGCCCCAGGAGACACAGTGTGGCAACCCCAGCCCACAGCAGAACTTTGAGTTCGGAGGCCTTCGAGAAGACCCAGCCTCAGCCATTATGGGACTGCAGTCCCACAAGAGAACCTGAGCGAGAGCCACCTACCTGTACTCAGCCAAACCTCAGCACTTTCAGAGATAATCATCGTCAGTGACCCTTCTTGCGTTAAGCTGTTATCTGAGGGAGTTTTGTTAAACAGTCATAGATAACCTGAGACAGACTTCATTAAAAGTAAAAAGTCCTTCAACCACAACTAATGAGAAAAGGGGACTGAGAGGGATTGTTTATTTGTATGGAAAAGGACTTCATTTGATATGTTTTGGTCAGGTTTTGTGACCCTGAAAGCCACTGATTTCCTTCTTCCCGCTTCCTCTCTTCCTCGTAAGCGCAGGCCTCTTGCAGAACTTTCTCTCCTGCAGATCTCAGCTGTCAAACTTTCCCAGTACAAAACAAGTCACTTTCTTTTCCTTCTGTTTAGAAATTCTAGTGGCCATTACCCTCAGAAATGGCTATTTTAAGGGAGAAAACAACCAAATAACTGTGAAAAAGTGATATTTTACTGGAAGATGACAATATCCAAAGGGTAATTTTCAATACAATATAAATTGCACTAGTCTCTTCCGTTGTTGGGGTTTTTTTATTTTTTATTTTTTTGTTTCTTTGTTTTTTGAGACAGAGTCTCACTTTGTTGCCCAGGCTGGAGTGCAGTGGCATGATCTTGGCTCACCGCAACCTCCACCTCCCAGGTTCAAGCGATTCTCCGGCCTCAGCCTCCCGGGTAGCTGGGACTACAGGTGTGTGTGCCACCATGCCTGGCTAATTTTTGTATTTTCAGTAGAGACAGGGTTTTGCCATGTTGGCTAGGCTAGTCTCGAACTCCTGGCCTCAAGCAATCTGCCCACCTCAGCCTCCCAAAGTGCTGGGATTACAGGTGTGAGTCACTGCGCCTGGCCTGTTGTTGTTTTTAAGCGACATATAAAGCATTCATACATTCACGGGTGGCTCCTTTTAATCACCGCAGCAGGAAGTGTTGTGTGGATTGAAAGACTTCGAATGTGGGAAATGGACAGGATGCATTTGCTTCACAGATCTAATTTAGAGGATGCTAGAAGTGCAGACAACAAAGCAGTCTCAGGAATGGCCAGTGCAGCAGCTGCCAACAAGAGACACTCCAGGAGTGCCAGGAGAGAAGGAAAGCCAGGGCAGGGGGCAACCAGTGAGCAAAATAAGAGGGACTGGGGGGATAGGTAGGGGGGATGAAGTGGAATACCAGAGCTTCTTACTCAAAGTAACATCAACTGTGTCTCCTACACCTGTGGCACCTCTCCTACATGAAATTAGTGTTGTCACATAGGACAAATATGAACTAAGTGGCCCAGGCCCTCCTTTCTACAGATGCAGAACATCAAAGTAAGCTTTGCCCGAATGTCTGATTTGCTCTGTAGGACTCAATGGCCTTTATGGCAGATTTTTGACATTTGCATACTGGCCTTGAACCTTGGGCCAATTCTACCATTTATTACAAATGCAACATTTAAATATGGCCATGAAGTTCCTTTCTGGGCTCACAGTTATTCTGCATGTCAACTCCTAGATGCTCATATCAACCTAGAAAGATTCCTTGATTTGACAGTATCTTTACTTCCTAAAGAATCACTAGAGATGGGCTTTCTCATGGTATATTAAAACTGAATGACAGAAAAGTGTTGGAGAAAATGTGAGTTCTCCACGCACGTGGTTCATGTGCCTATGGCCTTCATCGGCATGCTTGGTGGTGATAATCTCTACAACAGTTGTCCTCAAGTCTGGCAGCACCTTAGAATCACTGGGAGAGTTTATAAAAAATAGTCCTGCCAAGCCCTCCCAGACCAATTATATTCAAATCACTAGGGTTAAGACCCAGACATTGGTGTTTTTTAAATCTCTCTTGTGATTCTAATGTGCAGTTAGGTGAATTTCTGCTTTATATCATTTTTATCTACAATAAATTCTTCCAGTTTTCAGAGTAAATAAATGTTTTCAATGCCTTCTGGTACTATAGTGCTGCTCACCCCTATCATTCATCTTTAAGTATTGCTACAATTGGTACTAAAAATGGCTCTAAATCCTTATTGAAAAGAAACATTGAAGACGATTAGGAAAGACAGAACTCTGAGAAGAAATTGATGCTTGAAAGTGTAGATCTGTACTCAACATGATCCTGAGTCTAGTCATTTTCCTTAAAGACTTGACAATGGCTTCGAAGAATCTTATGTAACCCAAGTTAAACCAGGTACCCTCTAGACCAGAACCAGCATAATATTGTATCCACAAGACAGCTCAAAGATACTTCCAAAAAGCCTTAATAGATGGTATAAGTCTTTACTTACATTTCTTGAAAATTGAAAAATGAAACTATGTAGCAACACATGCTTTAAAATACTGTCACCTCAAAATCCTACATTATAGTATAGCAAATGCCTCTAATATTGATTCCCTGCTCTTTCTAAATACCCTGTCTTTCTTTCTTTTTTTTTTTTTTTTTCTTTTTTGAGACAGAGTCTCGCTGTTGCCCAAGCTGGAGTGCAGTGGCGTGATCTCGGCTCACTGCAAGCTCTACCTCCTGGGTTCACACCATTCTCGTGCCTCAGCCTCCCAAGTAGCTGGGACTACAGACGCCCGCCACTACACCCGGCTAATTTTTTTTTGTATTTTTAGTAAAGATGGGGTTACACTGTGTTAGCCAGGATGGTCTTGACCTCCCGACCTCGTGATCCGCCTGCCTTGGCCCCCCAAAGTGCTGGGATTACAGGCATGAGCCACCACACCCGGCTAATACCCTGTCTTTCAAAAGCTCAGTGTACTCAGGGTTTTTGTTTCTCTCTCTCTTCCTTTTCAAATCCATTCCTTTCTCCTATAAATAGCTTTCTGTCTCTTGAATATTTCACCAGTCATCAATATCTTTTATGCTTTATGCCCAGTATCCATAATTTCTTTTTCCCCCAGCTGAATTTAGGTATAATTGATAAATAAAATTGTGTACATTTATGGTATGCAATGTGACATTTTGATATCTATATACATCATGAAACAATTAAATCAAGCTAATCAACATATCTATTGCCCCTCATGCTTATCTTTTTGTCATGAGAACATTTAAAATGTACTCTCAGCAATTTTCAAGTGTGCAATATTATTAACTATAATCACCATGCTGCACAGTAGGTTTCCAGAACTTATTCATCCTAACTGAAACTTTGTACCGTTTGGCCAACATCTTCCATGTCTTATTCTATTAATGATAAAAGCATTTTTCTTAATCAACCTTGCCTCTCTTAAAAGTGTTTCCAGTGGAGCTGACCAAGCCTGCCTCAAGGGCCAACCGTCAGAGGGCCAATCATGAGATCTGGTCAGTCATCTGCACCCCACAGTGATCTGTTTAAGAAGAACAAATGTCCCAGCAAGGCGAATTAAGGGCAATGGAACAATTCCAAGATTGTTTACATAGTTAGACAGGAAGCTTGCTTTCTTCTGAGGATACTAGTCTTAGGAATAGATAGTCGATAACTGCTGAAAGTGACTATGAGAATTCTAAGAATGAAGCCAAAGATAAGGAAGTAGAATTTATGGGTAGAAAGAAAGTTTACCTGGATATGACATAACTCTAGTAGGTTAATCCCAAACCTGCTTAGCTTTTGATGGAATCCAGCTGTGCTTCCAGAAAAATTATCCTGTGTTATACATATAGAAGACAATGAATTATTTTAAAGTAGATTGAGTTTGGTTTCTATTACTTGACACTGAAAGAGTTACATCTAATACAGAAACCAGTACTTGGAAATAAGGTGTTATAAATAAATGCATAAAATGTGGAATTGGCCGAGCTGTGATATGGTAGATGGCAGTAAAAATACCCATATCCTTACTAAGTTAAGGATTTGGAAATGTTTGTTACAAGGTCCTTGACCTGTCACTTATTGTACCTCGGAATGCAGATAATGTGCCTAACGAGGCTAGAATGTTAGAAAACTTTGCAGAAAAACTCTAGAATGTAGGAATACATTGGTTACTCCTTGCAGCCTTCACTGAAGTCCAGCAAGAGAGAGACTTTGTTTATGAAGAACTTAAATACATGCTAGCCTATCTGGAGACAGAGAAGGAAAACAGTTAACACTTTGCTAAGAAAGACTTTTCCTGTCCACAAGTAATCGAAGATGCTTTAGAACCTGTTTGTCTTTTTATAGCAGGGCTAGAGATACTAAATTCTTTGTCCCAGACTGAAGTTAGAATTGAGGCTAAAAGTAGAACCAGAGATAAGATAGACACCCAGGAGGAAGAGTCAACACCTTCCTCCCTCGGGCTTCTTTTGAGCACCCTGACCTGTGAGCTCCCTGTCTACATAGGAGATAACCCCAAGGGAAAAAGCCTATCATTTGTCTGCAGGTTGGCAACAAGGGACAGATAAGATAGAATTTTTGAACTATCTTGAGACAAAGGTGGAACTGGAAAATATGAAGCTAATCACTGGTCTAATGTGCAGAGCTCTCCTTAGGCCCCATCGTCCCAAATCTAAATTCTGAGACACTGACTTGACAAGATAATTAACCTTATCAGGACTAAAATGGACACACCTACCAAACTTTTAAGAGATGTGTTTTCAGCGAATTCTCAGTCTGTTAAACAAAGGTCAATACGTGTATCGTTCTGAAGCTTTTCTTCTTTCAGTTAGTAGTAGGTTTATCTTGTGAAAAGGTCTATACTAGTCTTTACTGTCTTAACTCTCTCACATTAATTTCTGCAAATGGTATTTCATTGTATAATTTACTTGTCAAATTCACTATTTATCTTTATTTTCAAGTCCACTATTGCTAACCATGACTGCTATCCAATTTAGGTATATCATAAAGAATGATCCAACAGATATACTTTACTGTATTTATGGAAATAGTTTTTACTTAAGTCTCAAACCTGGTACTATTGGAAGGGTTAACATATCCTAGCTGACAACTTCTTTAAGCTCAAAAAAGCATTTGTTCAATAAACAAATTGATGGCTTTCATTATTACCATGAGTGTCATACTTTATTCCCTCATCTGAGAGTCTTATAAATATCCTCCATAATACTCCAACCAAATAGCCCATTGATGGAAGAGCAAAGCGCCCCACGGACAGTGAGTTGAGGTCCTGCCTTTTTGTGGAGCCCACCAGCACAGTCTCACACTGGAGTCTCTGTTTGTTTTTTTTTTTTTTTTTTTTTTTTCTAGTTGGTTTTGTTAAAGTCCCATGGTTTCCTAATATGCCAGCAGTATGTTTGTTTTTCATTTGCTTGTGGGTTATTAAAGCCACAGATGTGGGTGGGTGGCAGGAACTCAGCACTTTGCTTCCTTAGTGATAAGTACTGCCATCAACTGCACACACATGGCTCCTATTAAAGTCAATGGAAGGCACGTGTCTAATTTGGAGGGCAAAATTGGCAAAACTGAAACAGTTGTAGGTAGCTATTGACCCTCTGTTTTGAATGGGTGCTACATGAGGTGAATAGTTCAGTTCCTTCTTCTAACCTGTTTATGTGACTTCCTCATTGCATAATGGTCATCTCTTTCTACCTCTATTCACATATCCTGGGATTTTCTCTAGGCTTTTCTTGGTTCAGTATTCACTTCTTTCTTTTTCATTATGAAAGAAGAAACCTAGGGAAGCCAATTTGGATCAAGTCTATGAACACCAATGACAAACAATAACCGTCTAGTGCCAACAGAACCTGGGTGACCAATTGTTGAGACATTTTAGAGGAGAATTAAATATCTTTTTTTTTTTTTTTTTTTTTTTTTTTTTTTGAGATGGAGTCTCGCTCTGTCGTCCAGGCTGGAGTGCAGTGGCCGGATCTCAGCTCACTGCAAGATCTGCCTCCTGGGTTCACGCCATTCTCCTGCCTCAGCCTCCCGAGTAGCTGGGACTACAGGCGCCCGCCACCTCGCCCGGCTAGTTTTTTGTATTTTTTAGTAGAGATGGGGTTTCACCATGTTAGCCAGGATGGTCTCGATCTCCTGACCTCATGATCCGCCCGTCTCGGCCTCCCAAAGTGCTGAGAGAGAATTAAATATCTAATTGGAGCAATGAATTAAAGGTAATGAGAGGGGAAGCCAGCTGGATTTCCTGGGTTGAGTGGGGACTTGGAGAAGTCCTGTCTAGCTAGAGGATTTTCTGTCTAGCTAGAGGATTGGAAACCCACCAATCAGTGCTGTGTCTATTGTAAATGCACCAATCAGCACTCAGCAAAAACACACCAATCAGTGCTCTGTGTCTACCTAAAGGATTGTAAATGCATCAATCAGCACTCTGTAAAAATGCACCAATCAGTGCTCTGTGTCTACCTAAAGGATTGTAAATGCATCAGTCAGCACTCTGTAAAAATGCACCAATCAGTGCTCTGTGTCTAGCTGAAGGATTGTAAATGCACCAATCAGGACTCTGTAAAATGGGCCAATCAGCACTCTGTAAACTGGATCAATCAGCGTCCTGTAAAATGGACCAATCAGCAGGATGTGGGCAGGGACAAATAAGGGAATAAAAGCTGGCCACCCCAGCCAGCAGTGGCAACCCACTCAGGTCCCCTTCCATACTGTGGAAGCTTTGTTCTTTTGCTCTTCACAATAAATCTTGCTGCTGCTCACTCTTTGGTTCTGTGCCACCTTTAAGAGCTGTAACACTCACCATGAAGCTCCACGTCTTCATTCTTGAAGTCAGTGAGACCAAGAACCCACCTGAAGGAACCAACTCCGGACACAGTAAGTCTCCTTTTGCCCTCATTTGTCTATGATTCATTGGCTAATTTTGTGAACATTTTTTGAACATCTTAACTTGCCAATTACTGGTAGAATCAGGACACATAACAAAACAAAGACAATTTCTATATCCAAAGATTTTACATTCTAGGAAGGACAGTCAAAAAAATTGTCTCCAACATGAAATCATGAACAACTTGAGGGCGGGGAACCTATGCCATTACTGTCATGTTGTCAGTACTCAAGAATTACTTATTATTCTTATTAATAAAGTAATTGCAATGTGTGGGGAAAGGTCAACTAGAGATATTAGAGACAAGGTCTGAGAGTTAAAAGAATGCTTCAAATTTAGATGGAGAATTACAAAGCATCACCATAGAGGTTATAGAGAAAATGTCAAAATGAATAGGATTGATCATATGAAGCCTGGCCAGCTTTGGAGCAGCTGATGACCCCTATGAGACAGAATAAGAACAAGGAGTTATCACGACACGTAGACATATAGGATAAGAATCTGTAAAAACTAATGCCACAGAAGGCAAGGAAGAGAGAGAAATATCCAAGAGGGTATTTGTTACAGAGTTACATATGTAGAAAAGTTACAGAGTACATATGTAAAATTCAAACTAAAAGTGTATGTTTAATAACAGGGATTGAAAAAACATAAAAAAGTGAAAACCAGGCCAAAACTGTAAATAAGAAGTAGATGAGAGAAAGCAAAACATAAGCTTAGAGGAATAGGGGGTTCCTATGCCCATCCTTATAAATAAAAGCTTCTTTTGCACCCCTCCACAGAACCCAACACAAAGATAATTAAAGCAGTCTCCTATGAAATTCAGATATATCTCAAGGCCAGGCTCAGTGGCTCACACCTGTAATCCCAGCACTTTGGGAGGCCAAGGTGGGCAGATCACTTGAGGTCAGGAGTTTGAGACTAGCCTGGCCAACATGGTGAAACCCCATCTCTGCTAAAAATACAAAAATTAGCCAGGTGTGGTGGTGCATGCTTGTAATCCCAGCTACTTGGGAGGCTGAGGCAGGAGAATGGCTTGAACCCATGAGGCAGAAGTTGCAGTGAGCCAAGATTACGCCACTGCACGCCACAGTGCAGTGGGTGACAGAGGGATACTCTGTCTCAAAAAAAAAACAATTAGCTGGGCATGGTGGTGCATGTCTGTAATTCCAGCTCCTCAGGGGCCTGAGGCAGAAGAATTGCTCGAACCCGGGAGGAAGAGGTTGCAGTGAGCCAAGGCGGAGGTTGCAGTGAGCTGAGATCACATCACTACACCCCAGCCTGTGTGATAGAGTGAGGAAAGAGAAAGAAAGAAAAAGAAAGAGAGAGAGAGAGGAAGGAAGGAAGGGAGGAAGGAAGGGAGGGAGGGAGGGAGGGAGAAGGGAAGGGAAAGAAGGGAAGGAAAGGGAAGGGAAGGGAAGGGAAGGGAAGGGAAAGGTGGGTAAGGGAAGAAAAGGGAAGGGAAGAGAAGGAAAGGGAAGGGAAAGGAAGAAAGAGAGAGACAGGAAAGAAAGAAAAAGGAAGGAAGGAAGAAAGGAAGGAAGGAAGGGAGGGAAGGAAGGAAGGATTAGATATATTTCAATATTTCAAGTTTGACAAAAGGTATTGTATCACCTTAAAATAAAATACTGGTAGTTTTCCCCAATTTGCAAGAAAAATAAAGGGTGATATGTTGTTAATTCCATTTGTCTCATATATTTGTATAACATTTTTGGCATCCACTCCATACTTCTGCTCTCAAGTGATAAAGGATGAAAAATAAGGGACTAAATAGCAATCAATATTAAAGAGGGAAACCTAGGAAGAAGTTAACCATGTTGGTTTGGTGACTTTATTTCATGGACACATATGCTCAAGATCGTGATTTTATACTACAAACTTAAAGTATGCTCTTAATACATGTGATGGAATTAACTAGTGCTTTTTTTTTCATGGTGATCTGAAAAGTACCATAAAATTTGAGCACTGTATCTCCTAAAACAATTTAAGAACCATTGGCCTAACACATTAATTGGCAAGTAAGCAAACAAACTTGTAAACTATCATTTACCTAGATTTCTATGATAGCAATCAGAGAAATGATGGTGCACCAGTGTCCTGAAACTGAAGAAATGATGGCACAGCCCAGGTCAATTTTATTTTTCCCCATGTATATTTCTCGACAGCAGCCTCATAGCGAATTCAGTGTGGAATGCACACTCTGGTGAGAAGCAGCTTTCACCTTTGGGCCTACAGGAAGATGATTGTTGCCAAGAATGTGGAATCTTCTAGACTGGGGAGTGAGACTATTGGGAGAGATTGGAAAAGCTAGATAATTGAAAAGAATCGATATTTTAATAAGTATTACTGTATACTATTGAAATGGGAAAAGTTCCCTTGTCCCCCTCGCAGGTGCCGCAATGGGGGTGTGGCTCCCTTCTTCAGTGCCCTGCTGCTTAAACCTCTAGGGGAGCACACAGATGGGCAGGCTGTGGGGTTCTGACCCCGCCCCAGTATCTAGGGGTGAATGTTTATGGTTCCTGAAGCCCCAGTGGGCATGCATTACAGGGTGTTCTTTTAGTTTTCCTTTTATTTTGCCATCTATAGGAGGCTTGTATTAACCAGCTCAATTAGGCCCTCTACCTTGTCACAAGGACAGAGGGCTTTCTATATCCCATGGTTTCCTGCCTTGATGTACCAGAAGAATTGGATCACACATGGACTCGGAGAATCAGAGCAAGGTTTTATTGAGTAGAAGTAGCTCTCAGCAGATGGGGGTGCCAGAAGGGAGATGGTTTCCCCTGGAGTCAGGCTGCTGAGCAGCCCAGGCTCTCCTCCAACTGCCCCAGCCAAACTCCACGTTGTTGCACCAGTCAGTGACCTGCTGGCCTGCTGGTGGCTGTCAGTGCACTCTTCTGCTGCGTGCTCCTCTTCATGCCCTCACGACGTCCAGCTGCTTCTGTTCTTCTGCTGCCAATGTGTTCCTCTGACTGTCCAGCAGCTTCTTCTGTCTCTGCTCTGCTAGGGTCTTGGGTTTTTATAGGCCCAGGATGGGGGTGCGGCAGGCCAGGGTTGTCTTGGAAAATGCAACCTTTGGACACGAAGGCAGAAGTGTCTGTCCTCACCTAGGTCCGTAGGGGTAGAGCCCTAGCCAGGGACCATGCCCTCCTCTACCCAGCCCTTCCCTTCCCCAGTTCCGTATCATTTAAAAGGACCATGCTCCTCCCTTCCCAGCACTCCCGATTAATATTCTCAAAGTAGCCCAAGTACTTGAATTTTTTTCTAGATTCCTTTTGAGTACATTTTTTGAATGTAAAACTACTACTTAAATGGGCCTACATGAGTCTCTGAGTTCAAACACGTTACACCTAGAATTTCAGGTTCATTGGGGTCACTCTGGCAGGTCTCCAGGTTTAACAAGCCTGACTTCCTGGGTAGAAGACTTCCTTGCCAATGATACATTGATACACACATTCTCTTTGTATCAGTGTAGATGCTGGGCCCGCCACCTCTGAGTGACTAAATCCTGGACAAAGGGCTGTGTCCACCTACCTTGCTTTAATTCATCACTAAGTTTAAAACCAGAAGGCTTTCTGTTTATCAGCAACATGTATAACCTACTTCCTGTTAGTATCCAAAGGAAGTTGGATACCATCATGAATAAAAGGAAATGTTCTCTAAGACCTTCAAGGAAGCAGAGCTGAAGGAAAGACATTTGAATACTATTGTTATGGTTGGTCTAAATAAAAGAGTTGGTCTCTTTGGTCATGCTCAAAGCTTGTGATCTTTAATATTGTATACCAAGAGGTGACTGCACACAAAAATCTACATTTAGAAGAAATTGGTGTCCCAGTCTTAATCAAACCTCTCAGGTAGAGAAACCAGAGCCTTGTATCCCATGGTGAAAATTTACTGCTGCATCATTGGTAGGCTATCATTTTCCACACAATCATCAAATAAGCTAGAGCAATTTCCCATTTTCTCCACCCTTGGGAGAAGTCACTGGAAGAAATAGATCTCAAATTGATTTACAATTCTAGACAGTCTTTCCCACCTATGTGAGAAAGTATTTCTCATAGGGCTTTTTTCAGCTGTTGTCTTTTCCTGACACAAGTGTCAAATACTCTGGCAGGTGAATTCTGCGCCCCTTGGTGGCCTTGGATGTTGGCATTTGTAAACCAGTATATTTCTGTCATCACCCACACGCCAAAGCTCAGAAGAAAGCTGCATGTGCCTTGGAGGAAAGACAACTGCCTTGTCCCTGGAGGAAAATGCAATTAAGAAACCTTTCACCACACAGCCTCAGCGGAGCTAAAGGAGTTCAGGCAAAGGGAATGGACTCCCTGGGACCAGATATATGTCCCTGACCAAGAAGCCTAAGGAGACAGCAAGTAGAACAAAAGGGTAAAAGATCAGTGTCTCATCTTGTTCCTCATTTTACCCAAACCCTTGTCTGACGCAGCACCCAAAAACTGCTTCCTTTGATTCTGTATGGCAAGCCACCCAGGGTGAAATTAATTTCCATTACACTTAATGTTTTGTAAACACAGCATGAACTGATTGGAACAAAAGAAGCCAAATCTACACAAAAGAGTCATCTACGCTGAGCCTGGTTACCTGTCCAGTGAAACATCACTTTACTGGAAGGCAATTAATGCTTTTTCTACTTTGTCAAACAATAGAGTGTGTAAAACCATCACAGGGTGAAGTGACACTTCACACTGAAAAGATTATAGAATGTTAGAGACAGAAATTACCTTAGAATGAAGATTTCTAAGCCCCTCATTTTGGACGAAGAATGTGGGTCTCAGTAAAGTGAATTCACCAAGTTTACACAGCCAGTTAGTGAGAGTCATAAACTTTATATATTTATTTCGCAAAAAATCATTTAGTGATATTTCCAGGCACGATGCTGAGGACTGAGGGTACAAAGGAGAAATAAACAAGTCTGGGTTCCTTGAGGTCAGGGGCTATGGTTTTCTGACTGGGAGGTCAAAGTTGAAGTATTACACCAAGAATCATCCAGGTATGGTGATGGATAAATCCAGAAGTGGATGAGTTCATTCAGGTACAATGTGCAAAAGGGAAACAGGGGACTCACAACCCAGTCTCTTCATGAGCAATCCAAGGTATTTTCCACAAGGTCCACCTCAGCCAATACTTTCAAAAGAAAAACAAAGCAATCCCTGCAGCATCACATTGTAAAATCTTGTGATTTAAGAGAGTTTTCTGTGAAACAAGAATGTCATATTTATTACCAAAATGCTCTGAAATCTCATATTGTACTGATTGCTATTAAACAGATCTTGGTACATTATATAAATAGCCCAGACTTCATAATCTGTGAGGTCCCACTTCCCTTAAACACACAAATCACAATAGTTGGAACCTTTTATCCTTCTAATGTTCAGTCTTTTGCCAGATTTTCTTCTAACAGTTTCTGAATATCTCAGTCTCTGGTGTGTTCCCTGTATTAGTCAGGGTCCTCCAGAAAAACAGAACCAATAAGAAATATAGAGATATGTGGCCAGGCGCAGGTGCTCACGCCTGTAATCCCAGCACTTTGGGAGGCCGATGTGGGCGGATCACGAGGTCAGGAGATCGAGACCATCCTGGCTAACACGGTGAAACTCCGTCTCTACTAAAAATACAAAAAATTAGCCAGGCACAGTGGTGGGTGCCTGTAGTCCCAGCTACTCAGGAGGCTGAGGCAGGAGAATAGCGTGAACCCAGGAGGCGGAGCTTGCAATGAGCCAAGATTGTGCCACTGCACTCCAGCCTGGGTGACACAGCGAGACTCCGTCTCAAAAATAAATAAATAAATAAATAAATA
>NC_045440.1:110218196-110228861 GCF_002776525.5 Piliocolobus tephrosceles | reverse complement strand
TTTTTTTTTTTTTTTTTTTTTTACCATTTTGGGTCCTCAAAGGATTGGATGATGCTTGTGCACATTGGCAAAAGTGAAGCTTCTTTACTCAGTGTACAAATTCAAATGCCAATCTCTTCTGGAGATAGCCTCACTGGTACACCCAGAAAAAAATTTTTACAAGCTATCCGGGCATCCCTTAACCCAGTCAAGTTGACATATAAAATGAATCAATGCATTCCCCAGACCCCTTTCACCAGCCATGTGTTCTGGACTCTGTAGATTGCATCTTCCCATTCCTGGGAAGCCATCTTCAAATACAGCAGAAGCTATTTCCTTCCATTTTTGACAAGATACTTTTTGAAAAACTAAGACTTTTCCAAGGTATTGCACAGTCTCCACCCTCTTCTAGGTCCCTTACAAAGTAAGTTGACATCGTATCTTCTATCCCAGGCCACTTGCTCAGGCCCAGGGGTTTATTCTACCCCTCACATCTATACGTGTTCTTGGTTCCTTTCGCTCTAGATCTAGGCTAAATTAACCCAGGCCTTGGAGAGAAAAGAAAGTGTTTTCCTCACCCTTTCTAAGACTCACCCAGGAATGACTTCTTTCCAAAATGATTGGCAATTGAAATATCCACTTCTATTAGAAGCAGACTTATTCCTATGTACAAGGCTGCAGTTGAGCTGCTCCCAGGAAAATTCTATGACATGTGCTATCAGCACATCCCCCAAAGCCTCTGTTCTTTAGTTTGTCCCAGTTTGTAGGACATCAATAGCCCAATGGAAGCTAGGTGGTGCCAAAATTAGTCTAATTTTGTGATAGGCAACATAATGGCTCCCAAAAGTATCTATATCCTAGTCCCTGCAACCTATGAATATATATGTTACCTTACATGGCAAAAGGTACTTTGTAAATACGATCAAGTTAGAGACCATGAGATGGGGAAGTTATCCTGGGTTATCTGGGTGGGCCCAATGTAATCACAAGCATCCTTAAAAGCAGAAAGCTCTTCCTGGCTGTGAGGAAGATATGACGATAGAAGAAAGATCAGAGAGCTACACATTACTGGCTTTAACGTGGGGAAAGGGGCCACAAGCCAAGGAATGCCAGCAGCCTAGAGAAGTAGAAAAGGGCAAGGAAATGAATATTCCCCCAGAGCATCCAGAATGAATTCTACATTGCCAACACCCTGATTTTAGCCCAGTGAAATCTGTACCAGGCATATGACCTACAGAACTGTAAGATAAAAAATTTGTGTTGCTTTAGGCTCCTAAATTTGTGGCAATTTGAAATGGCAACAATAGAAAACTAAAACCTATTCCCTTTCAATCTCTTTACATAAACAATGCAGAAGGCATGGAGGAGCAAGTCTCACCCAGAAATATCCTTGTAATGTGAGTTCATCTTGGATGTGGTTTAGTGGGTTTTGATAAGCAGCAGCTCTTCCCTAATCGCAGTCATTGTCAGACTCAAGAAAATCATCTAAATCAGTAAATGAGGTTGAAGTCAATAGAGAGAAAATTTAAATCAATTAGAAATAGATTCTTTAACCCAGGATTTCTCAACCTTGGCACTATTGACATTTTGGACCAGACAATTCTTTGTTGGAGGTGGGGATGCTGTCCTGCTCATTGCAGGATTTTTAGCAGAATGCCTGACCTCTACCTACTTGAGGCCAGTAGCAACCCTTCATTTGTGACAACCAAAAATATCTCCAAATACTGCCAAATGTCCCCTGGGGGGACAATCACCTGTGGTTAAGAACCACTGTTCTATCTCAAAAATCTCTTGGAGAAAAGCAAGGAAGCTGTCTGATAAAAATAACTTGGATATTTCAGGATATGGAATGTTTAGTTGAGAAGTAAACACTGGAAGGATATGTGTGAATCCCACAGGCCTTTACATTTCTGGTACGTGAAACAAACAGAATCAGGGACATAAATATCTATTTCCAAGTGATTTAGGTATCAAGACCTTCTTGAATAAATTCTCTGTGCTTTCCTCCACTTTTAATACAAGCTTTCTTTCCATGAGTCAATCATTTTTCCTGGCAAAGTGACCTGGAATGGCATTAAATGAAGCTAGGCACTGTGGTTTCACTTGTAAGGACATGGCATGACTTCTTAGGATATTACACACCAACACAACCAACTGCAGGTGGCTTCAAGTTACACAGCAGAGGCCAGTAGACAGTGGGGGTTGTCATCATAGAGCAACCTACTGAGAGGCATGGAGGCCTCCAACATAGCTAAATTAACTTAGACTAAAACTATTAGGTGGAATCTCTTCCTAGAAAAAAAACAAAAACAATTGAATTCAATGTCACAACCACAACCAGCCACATACTTTCATTCCATGAATGAGATTTAGCTACAGTAGCCCTCAATGCTGGCACCTCAAGCAGCCACATGCCTAGGAAATCAAAGGTTCTCTATTCTTCTCAAACATGGTAATGATCTAAAAATAGGGAAGTGATTTAGGAACTAAACAAAGCAACTGAGTTACTTGTTTGTAACCTGTAAATAAGTCAGCACCTGAATTCAACTGACAGCAATTTGAAAAGGAAGAATTCAACCTAGAGCAAAATGTAATCTATCATCACAATCATATTAACCAAACTAATACATTAATGGAGCAAATGATCCAAGGTTTGGGTCTATAGCAAAACAGCTAAAGATGTGGGTGTCATTTTTTTCAGAACAATAATAAATTTGTCTGGATATCTTTTGTGGGATTGAGACTTTTCAAAATTGGGATTTTCTGTAAAGTACATTTCAAGGTCTATTACATTAAAGGAGGAATAAGTCCTTATGTGTTTTTCCAGAAGTAGGGCCCATGAATGAAAGTTTTAGAAAATCAGATTTCAGAACAAAATACCAAAAAACATTTTTGTCCTTGTTGTTGACTAAAAATTGCTTCACGATGGACTGAGCTCTTCTGTGAACCAATTTTCCAGAAGGGGCTGCATCATCATTTATTAAAAATGGTGGCCGGCATGGTGGCTCATGCCTGTAATCCCAGCACTTTGGGAGGCCAAGGCGGGTGGATTACCTGAGGTCAGGAGTTCGAGACCAGCCTGGCCAATATGGCGAAACCCGGTCTCTACTAAAAATTCAAAAATTAGCTGGGCATGGTGGTGGGCACCTGTAGTCCCAGCTACTTGGGAGGCTGGAGCAGAAGAATTGCTTGCACCCAGGAGGCAGAGGTTGTAGTGAGCCAAGATCATGCCATTGCACTCCAGCCTGGGTGATGGAGCAAGAATCCATCTCAAAAAAAAAAAAAAAAAAGGTATATATGGGAGCCCTCATTTAAATGAGAGGTTAGACTGTGGCCTCTTCATGGTTTTGGGGGCGTCTACACTAAGATAACAGCATCCAAGAGTGACTGCCATTGAGGGCTTCTAGTTCCTGGGTTCTAATATACCAGATGACCTTTCCCTGCCCTCAAGTCCCAGAGGAACCTGCTACTGCTCCCAGGAGAATCGGTGACAGGGGACTTGTCCCTGCTTCTATGATGGAGCCACTGTATTAGCACTCTGTCAGTTTGCACAGGTTAGCAGGGTATGAGGAAGGGCCCATCATCCTCTCTCTTCTCTACCTCTTACTGTTCTTGACAATATTTTTTTTGGGTGGGGGGGGTAATTCAGTTAAGGTTCAATTCCTAGTAATTTAGTTCCCTTATTGATATTTTTAAGTTGGCTCAAAATTTCAGCTCTCACTTGTTCCCTTTGTATATTATAAACTGAAACCATTCTTTCAATAAATATTCATTAAGAATCTACTCATGTTGGATACTGCAGCAGGCACTGGAATTAAAATGGTGAGCAATATAGGGTGATCCCTGCCCTTCAAGGTGTTAACAGTCAACAGAGAATATATGCAAACAAACAGGCAGCAGCATCAGTGAGGCGTCAGAAGGGCAACAGAGGGCCTTAGCAACCTCTCACCTCTGGGAGGGGCTTGCCGGATCCAGGGCCCTTTAAATTGAGCCCTGCGGAAGGAGTGAAAATTAGACAAGGAAAAGAATAACTGTTCCAAATAGAGAGAGAAGCATGAAGGCCAGGAGTCAAGAGAGCTATGTGCTTTTGAAGAGGTGGTAGGAGCTGTCCGTGGTTGAGTTGCAGAGGACCCAGCGGGGAACCCTGAGCAATGAGGCTGGAGAGGTGGGTGGCTGTCCTTCTTCCCTTTGGTAACCATGTGGTATAGCCACATTAAGCCTGTTATACTGGGAACTAGGAAAGCACCACCCTCCAAGTGCTGTAAAACAACCCTGTCTGAGTTCAAGCAACCCCAGGAGGTAATCTGCTCTGGACACACTTTTCCTCCACGCAGCCTAGAGATGACACTGATGGTGGAATTGGTGACGGTCCCTCTGCCCCATTTCTCCACAGTTCCCACCAAAAGCTACACATACGCTCTCCCATCTCCCAGAGTGGGCTTACTGGTGGTGTACATTGCACAGCACAGGCTCTAGGTCCACCCCAACTCCCTAATTCTGGTACTACCAGCAGGAACATTCCCAGTAGGCAGGCTGGAGCAGGGCCCTGAGTAGGGTGCGTGCACCCACCCATCAGCATTGTTCTCAAGGCATAGCCTCACGTGGAGAGAGAGGTTGGTGAGGAGAGAGTTAGTGAGACAGACTGTCCCTTCCATACTGAAGGGTTGCCTCTTTGCCTTCCTTGCCAGGGTTGACTGGAAAGGTCATCTGGAATGACAGATACCAATCCCAGCCTCTCTCCTGCACCCTTCCTCCCAGGGTACATAACGTGGGAAGGTGGGGAAACAGTGGAGGTGGCTGTAGGCAATGAGGTCTGCCTCATCTAGAATTTGGGCCCACCCACTGCTGTGCATCACTGAGCTTACTAACAAGGAAAGAGAAAGCTTGCTCGATTCTCACACTTAGCCGATAGCACTGGTTCAGGGTCTCATGGGTGAATGTGGATTTTCAGGACCTGCCTCTCCCCTTTTTCTCAGAGCTGGCAGCTCTCCTGGACCTTGGCACTCAATATTCCCAGATAATGCCCCGAGTGGATCAACTAGGTTTGCCAAAGGTTCTCGTTAGGCATAAAGTAGCCATCTAGCCAGTGGCCACACAGATTGACAATTCGTTCTGGAAATGACACCTGGGAAAAAAAAGCTACGGTTTTTCTGAAGTTAAAAATACGATTCATTTGGTAAAATTTGGACCCTGACTGATCATGATGTTAAGAAAATATATTTTAGGCTGGGTATGGTGGCTCACACCTGTAATCCCAGCACTTTGGGAGGCCGAGGCGGGTGGATCACGAGGTCAGGAGATCGAGATCATCCTGGCTAACACAGTGAAACCCTGTCTCTACTAAAAATACAAAAAATTAGCTGGGTGTGGTGGCGGGCACCTGTAGCTCCAGCTACTCAGGAGGCTGAGGCACAAGAATGGCGTGAACCCGGGAGGCGGAGCTTGCAGTGAGCCGAGATTGTGCCACTACACTCCAGCCTGGGTGACGGAGTGAGACTCTCTAAGAAAGAAAGAAAGAAAGAGAGAAAGAGAGAGAGAGAGAAAGAGAGAGAGAGAGGGAAAGAAATATTATATTTTAGATGTGATCATGGTATTAGAGATATATTTTTTTAAATAAGAGATTTATCTTTTAGAAAGATGGGCTGAAATATTTATCAAAAGAATGATATGCTCTCTAGGGTTTATTTCAACAGAATCTGTCACTAGAGAGAGGGTACGTATGTATGTAGATAAGTTTGGCCATTAGCTTATGAGTCTGGGTGACGGGGACTTGGGGTGAATAGAATGTACTATGCTGTACCCTTTACTTTTGCTACATTTGTAGCTTTGCCCAATATGGAGTTTTAAAGGATATAATTAGTAAATACATACACTCTTCAAAAGCTTTAAAATATCTGAAGTCTTTTAAAACACTTTGATAAATACCATTTCACCTCATGAATAAAAGAAGAACAAAGCCTTCATAGTACATGTTGTATTCAACAAATCAAAGATTGATTTTGGAAAACCTGCTACTGTGGATCATAGATAAGTGAAAATTTAGGCTCAGAAAATTAAAATTAGATCACATACAAAGAAGCTAAAATTAGTAGAGAGATTTTTAATATTATGTATTCTTTCTCAGCAACAATACTATTGGGTTTACTTGTACATGATCAGTATTGAGCAACAACAACAAAATTTACATATGTCCTGAAAAGTTTTGAGTCTAGTTCTGCCTGAGTACAAAGATATAGTTCCAAGTCACCTCGGATCTCTCAACTGAGTTTCTGTGTAAATGAGACATAATATGAACATTCTTTCTGTTCTATTGAGGGCCCGTTTCATCCAAAAAAAGAAGCAGACAGAAGTTTCATTATAGAAGCCCAAGGGACTGAAGATGCACAGTTTTAAAACAATGGTGTAGAGAGATGTGGCAAAATTCAAGTGACTCCTAACCCTATAGATAGGGCTTGCTCTCAAATGTGAGAAAAGTGACTACTCCAGTGAACTGATCATTTCATTCTAACTTAGAATTTAGGTGTGTGTCACAATCCGAGTTCTTAGAGCTCTGTTCATAAAAATTCTGGCAAAGTTTTCATGTCACACCTCAACTGTCACTGAGGAACTGTATTGGAGACAGATAGACATTGACCACTTGGGCCAGTGCCTGGCCACTTTCAGGTAGGAATGGAGTTTAACAATGAAATATTGAGTACTTGCTGGGTGCTAAGCACTTCACCCGCATTATCACATGAAAACCTTTCAACACCCTTATTACCGTCTTCCCAATTTACAAATAAGGAAACTAAGGCACAGAGAGATTCAGAAAGTCACCTGAGATCATACAACTGAAATCATGGGGTCAATTCAGATCATGGAGAATCCTGGATTTAAAAGATATGAATAACTATAGAATATATATTCTTCACCAGCACACAAGCCTATTCGATTAAATACAACAGAGATATATGAAATATATCAAAGACCACGTTCTCTCTGGCATTGACAGAGTAAATATTAATACATATCTTTTTGTTGATTCATCAGGCAAGTCATGGGCTGTGTCCTTTCTCCCTTGCTGCAATTAACCTCTAGTGCTGTGAAATTCCTTTTCATGCAGAAGCTCAAGGAGCTCCAACCTGGGGTATGGCAAAGAACCCCTCACACATCCAAAAGTAGCCACTTATTTTACACACACAAACACACACACACACACACACACACACACCCCACACTGATTTCGGTGACTTGAAAGAGACGAAGACCAAAGAATCCCTGAAAATGATTGCTGAGTCAAAAATAGCTTCTGATTAGAATTCAGAAGAGAGCCCAATCTAAGGCAGAGTTGACTACTTAACTTGCCAGAGAGTTTATTTCCTACCCTGGTAGAAAATAAATCTGGGCCTGCAAGTATGTAGGCAAGAAGGCTACACATGACTTGAGAAGAAACTAGGAAAGGAGTGATTCATTCCAAGAGTCTTTCTCAGGAGTAAGAAGAAAGGCTGACCTTTTCTCTGCAAGTAGATTTTAAGTGGATCTAGTTACAAGGTCCTTGTTAACCCTAAAGGACAAGCTACTTGGCAGAAAGGCTGAACACAATCCTCACTTTTGAGAGATGTAAATGTTTACCTCCCAAATACCACCTGAACAGCAATCGTGCGGCAGGCAATATCCTCCATGCAAAGATTTACTGTAGTACCCAGCACAGGATAGTTAATTAAATGACAGCTTCTCCATGACATAACATTTCTGCCACCTGACCAGAAGCATTTGAAAATAAATAAGGCATCTTATTTCCAGTTTTTTTTTTTTTGACACTCATTTGGGTTGACTATACTCAATTTATAAACTCTATTTTTAGGGGGGGGGGGCATTATATTATGTGTTTCAGGAAGACCTATTAGGTTTAGTGTTCTGTTGTACTTTGTGTTGAGATTTTTCGTGAATGATGTTGACCAATTTTTTTTTTTATGGTGCTTGACCGTAAGACATTCCTTATTTAATTAAATTCCTTATTTAATTAAAATGTTGCCCAGACTCATGCTCTCCCATAGTAATTAGATAAACAGCACAAAATAATATCTAATTGCATTTAAGAAAACAAACATTTACATGATTTTTTTCTTAAAGCAAAATCATGGTTATTCCTAGAATGTCACTCTCACTGGCTTATATTTTATTAAATTCCAGATGTTACTTGATTTTAAATGACAAAATTTTTTGCAAGATGGCTTAAACAATAAAGGGAATTTATTGACTAACAAACTGAAGAGTCTCAGGAGACTACCACCTTCAGATACAGTTTGGTCAAGGTGCTAAACCAATGTTATGGGGCATCTGACTCCATCTTTTGGCTTTGCTTTCCTTTATGTTGATTTGATTTGTATGTAGACTTTCTCTGTGAACTGGCAAAACAGAGTACCCATTATTTAGCAACACCCACAGAAAGAAAATCTCTCCTTCCCAGTAATTCCAGCAAAACTCAGGGATTGAGTCTCAATGTATCGATACAGTCATATGTTCATTCCTGCCTCCAAGGGGGATAAGAGATGCTAATTTCTTAATCCAGTGGGAGGGGAAGAACTGGGTAGGTGGTGGGTTTTCAGTCCCATTCAACTACATAAGTAAGGAGTAAGATGATTTCCCAAAGAAAAATTGAGATTCTATTTCCAGAATAAAAGAAAATAAGAGACAAACAGACAAAACCAACAGTAGTTAACTCCATACAGTAGGGTGGAGTTTTAGCAAAAGCATTTGTGAAATGCATGTACAAACCAAGCCTATCAGTTTTTTTTTTTTTCTGACTTTCATGATAGCAGCAGCTTTATAAGTTATAGTGGTATTTGTGAGTTACAATTTCATAATCCCTTTGAACTTGTTTTCTCATTTTATTAATAGATAAGCTTTAAACAAGGAAGAAAGGAAGGGAAAATGCAGAAAGAGTAAGTAGTATGCCCGCATCTACATTGACTCTGATGCACTTATGCAAACTTTGCTTAAAGTTACATCCACATTTTTTAAAGTGCCCTCTATCATGTGTGTGAAAGCAGATAAAAGTTTGAGAGCTGCTTTGAAACCTCTGGAGAATAAACCTTAGGGTACCCCTACTCTGCCATAAGGTAAGCCTTCAGCCTACTAAAGATTTTTCTGGACTCTTAGTTTATGGTGTTTTGGAATATCCTGTATTTTTTTCTTAGATTTTCAACATACACTACCACATTATGTAGAAATTGCCATAGATGTGATGGATATCAACTGAATATAATTTGCATAAAGATTCATGCATTGGCTGGGCGCGGCGGCTGATGCCTGTAATCTCAGCACTTTGGGAGGCCAAGGTGGACGGATCACCTGAGGTCAGGAGTTCGAGACCAGCCTGGACAACATGGTGAAATCCCATCTCTACTACAAATACA
The DNA here is from genome assembly GCF_002776525.5 of Piliocolobus tephrosceles. NCBI lineage: Eukaryota > Metazoa > Chordata > Mammalia > Primates > Cercopithecidae > Piliocolobus > Piliocolobus tephrosceles. Next base: position 110,219,484 of record NC_045440.1, on the reverse strand, counting down.
AGAATTAGCCGAGCATGGTGGCAGGGACCTGTAATCCCAGCTACTCGGGAGGCTGAGGCAGGAGAATTGCTTGACCCCAGGAGGTGGAGGTTGCAGTGAGCTGATATCGTGCCACTGCACTCTAGCCTGAGTGACAGAATGAGACTTCAACTCAAAAAAAAAAAAGATTCATGCATTAAAATGAGGGTAGAAATAATAATTATTTCATTGCTTTATACATGTAGTTGCCTTTTCATGGTCCTAATACAATACTATCTGGTTTAACATTGTCATAAAATGAGATAGATATTCAACATCAGAAAATTTTCCAGTTGATTATTTCAATTATGTGTTTCTTTGACATATTTTTCTAAAGTGCATTATTTTCTTTAGTAGCTAGGTCAACATACACATCTGGATCACAGACAAAAAAAAATTAAATTACTATGACCAAAACCAGTGGCAGCCTCAGGGCTTATGTCTTACTCAAGTTTGCAAGGATTTTTAGCCAACAGATTAGATGACTTCAAACTCACATGTTATTAGAGTTGTGTCTGCTGTGGCCTCTGTCATTGCCAGATGGTCAGCTGAGGCTTCTTAGTGTTATATCTTCTTTTTTTGTGGTTTCCAATTTGTTGGAGGAGGGATAATACACACTTGAGTTTGTTAGACTTTTCTCTAAAATAAGAGTACCTAGATTTCATGTCATCATATAATGGGCTCTGTAATGAATAAGGTATAACAGTTTCAGTGCATTGGTTGCGTTTACATCAACCCCTGCACTCTAAAATCTAAGAGAGCAGAGGCCAACTCTACATTCTTAGAGCCTGATAGAGTGGCTGATATATAATCAGCACTCAATAAATGTGTATGGAATGACTGAATTTTTAGTTTGGCATTTATTCTGTCTGAAACTTATAAATGTACTTGCATATTCTTGGCTTTGTTCCAGATAGTGAAGATTTAGATACGTGTCTTCTACAGGAACTATTACTGACAGTTCATATGAAGTGAGAAAATGTGTATAAAAACCACCTAGCTTAGTGATGGACATGTAATATAATGGGTGCTCAATAATAGTTGAATCAGCATCTTCCTCACCCAGGGTACCCTTTAGTTTGTTTTTAAAATTGACCTTCATTGCTTACAGAATTTTTAGAGTTTGCATGATATATCAGGAAAACCAGTTAATCAGGTGTCAGAATCCCAAGTTCAAGTCCTCCCTTTCACATATTGTTTATCTGGCTATTAACATAATTTCTGGGTTTGTGTGTGTGTGTGTATTTTTTTTTTTTTTTTTTTTTTTTTT